>NC_092102.1:12988318-13086775 GCF_045679555.1 Salvelinus alpinus
AGACAGGAAGTGATGCTGGCCGGGGAGCCAATCCCAGAGCTGCAAGAGAGACTGGGACGTCTGCTGCAAACTCTAATCCAGAGGTCGGTTGTGTTACCTATAATAGTGTGCTACTTATGAAAAGGGCAAATAAGACTGGTTTAAATACTAGTGCACTATATAGGGAATGCTGTTAGTTCTATGTTCACTTGCATAGTCCCCTAGTAAATCCCCTGTCCTCTATGCTTTGTATGTTGTATTGTCTTGTAATCTTGGTTAACCCGGAACTAAAATTGTGGTACCATTTATGTTTACGTAATCTGTCCATGAGAAAGTATATGTCCTGTATGGAGTTTTAAAGACGCAAATCAAATTTCTGTGGAAACAGACAGTAAAAACGAATCTTAGTCCCTCATCCCTCATTGACTGTGCTTTCAACCCAAACTGTAGGATTATTAAAACACCGTTTTGTGTTTTCTTGATATGTTTGATAGTGATCTAATTCGTTAATGTCGTGGTATTATGTATTAGAAAACTAATTTGCCTTCACTGAAATGTCTTCAGTTTGAAAACCAAGTAGGCCCTGCTGGAACCCACTTGACTTAACGTTGTCCCTCCCTTTATGACCTGCCAGTCAGCCAGCCCACTGGACACAGATGTCAGTTCAACATCTACTTTTGATTTACATTTGATTGAGTTGTCAACATGAATTCAACGTGCAATCAACAAATATATTAAAGTTGGATCTTCTTTTTTTTTTACACTAAATTCCTTTTACATTGATGACTTTTTGTAAATTCACTCAGTTTTCCATGTTTATTCAATGTCGTCACATAGATTTTTTTGTTGTTGAAATGACATGAAAACAACGTTGATTCAACCAGTTTGGGCAGTGGGAGGGTCTTTCTAACACATAGTGTTATGCCTGAGTCATATTGTTGTTGCTGGTCATATCATGTTTGGGTGTTATTTTCCCTTTTTCAGGAAATGCTCTGAATCGACAATGTTTCCCCAGACAAGTACCCCATTCCTTTAAAAACCTTAAGTAGTGCGGACATACCAGCACACTACTGACTCATTTTACTAAGTCATGTTTCCTCTCCTGTGCTATCCTGTTGCAGCTCTCTGGTGGGGGGACATTATGGCTACCAGTCCACACATCACAGACCCATTGATCATTCTACTAACTCTATTTCTATGGTTGCAGCTCCCTGATGGTGGACAAGCAGCCTCCCCAGGTGATTAAGACCCAGTCTAAGTTCTCCACCACAGTGCGCTACCTGCTGGGGGAGAAGGTGGCACCCGGAAAACCAGTCCTCTTCAAGGCCCAGATCATCACTGAGGCCCAGGCTAGGAACCTCGGACAGCTGGGCAGCGTACCCAGGTCAGTGATGTAGTGGAGTACTTCTCAACCTTTTTTGTACCGGGGACAGGCAAGCTACAGTATTTTTTGTGTTGGGACCAGTACGTTATGGTCCTTCTTCCTGTGACTGCTTCCATCAGCGAACCGGATGTTGAAAAACACTGTGGTGGATGGTTAAGTTTGCATCACTACTGACTTGCTGAACTACAGTGGGTATCAAATATTCACCCCGTGGATTTCTTCACATTTTATTGTGTTACAGAGTGGGATTAAAATGGATTTAATTGTCTTTTTTACATTGGAGTCATTTAGCAGACACTTATCCAAAGCAACTTACAGGAACAATTAGGGTTAAGTGCTTTGCTCAAGGGCACATTTTCACCTAGTCAGCTCGGGGATTCGAACCAACAAACATCCGGTTACTGGCCCAACGCTTTTAACTGCTAGGCTACCTTTTTGTCCATGATTTACAGAACATAATCAAAGTGGAGGAAAAATAAAACACTTATTTACCTTGATTAAATAAGTATTCACCCCCTAAGTCAATACAGGTTAGAAACACCTTTGGCAGCGATTAGAGCTGGGAGACTTCTTGGGTAAGTCTAAGAGCTTTGCCCACCTGGATTGTGCAATATTTGCTTATTAATCTTTTCAACATTTTTCAAGCTCTGTCAAGGTGTTGGGGTCTTGCCATAGATTTTCAAGGAGATTTAAATTATAACTGTAACTTGACCACTCAGGGACATTCAATGTCTTCTTGGTAAGCAAGTCCAATGTAGATTTGGCCTTGTGTTATAGGTTATTGTCCTGCTGAAAGATGAATTCCTCTCCCAGTGTCTGGCTTAAAGCAGATTGAAGCAGGTTTTCCTCTAGTTTTGTGCCTGTGCTTAGCTCCATCTCATTTATTTTTATCCTGAAAAACTCCCCAGTCTTTGCCGATGTCAAGCATACCCATACCATGATGCAGCCATCACCCTGCTTGAAAATAAGGAGGTAGTTACTCAGTGATGTGTTATGTTGGATTTGCCCAAACTTAAGGTTTTACATTTAGGCCAAAAAGTGTATTCCTCTGTTGTGTTGTTGTTGTTGTAGTATTACTTTAGTGCCTTGTTGCAAACAGTATGCATGTTTCGGAATATTTTTATTCTGTATATTTGTATTCTTCTTTTCTGAGGGACCTTATGTATGTTGTATGTATGGGGTACAGTGAAAGAGTTAGTCATTCAAAAATCATGTCAACCCCTTATTATTTCACACAGTGTGAGTCAATTTATGTGATTTGTTAAGCCACATTTTACTCCTGTGTGAAATTTAGGCTTGCCTAAAGAAAGGGGGTGAATACTTATGCAACGACTATATTTTTGTGATTTAATTTGTAAGAAAAAAAATGGAATTCACTTTTTACTTTGACATTATGGAGTATTTTGCGTAGATCAATCACACACACAAAAAAAATCACAATTACATCTATTTCCATCCACTGTGTAACACATACCCACTGTATGAGACATGAAGCATTGTTGTCCCGGACCCAGGAAAGCCATGGCATGGTTTGTGATCAGAAGGTAGAGAAAAGCTATAGAGTTGAATTGGTCTGAATTGGTCAAAAGCTCTTGCCAAATGTCGTTTAGTAGTCTACATCATTTTTCACCAGTGGGAGATTTTGGATTGAGGAAGTTAAATTAACTTCCTCAAACAATTTAATATTGGCTATTTCTTTGTTTACATATTTGTCTGCTAACATTTGGCTTCCTCTATTACTTGATTACACTTAGCCCACTCAGTCACTTAGAATGCATACAAACTAAAATAGATTGTAAACCCATGACAAGATGGCCAAAAAAGAGTCTTCTCTCAATCTGATTAGAGAGTTAACCTTACTTATAATAAGGGTTACGTGGAGAAAATCTGACATATCTGGAATGATAATGGATGACCCTCCCTTCAGCAAACCCTCCTGGAACGCTTAAAAGAAAACAAGTCCCCTATACCCCAAATAATAATTAAAACAAAGTGGATAGCAGAGAACATGTCTACCATTTACTCACTTCTTGGACAGACCAGAGCCTTAGATATGCAGTTTTAGAAACTGTTCCAAATAGCTTAATCAATTGATAGTGACAGAATTAGTTTACTTCCCAAGCAAAGTCAATTTCTTCTCTCCTCAGCTATAAAAAGTTGTAGAGCAGCCTCTGAATGTCAAAGAAACTAAACAATGATATCCCCATATACATTGGAGTCACATCTTTCCTTGTTTCTAGCATAAAGCATCACGGACCAAAGCAATGTTGTAGATCACTTTATTCAATCGGATCCGTTTAGCTTTTTTTCAAAATCTTAAGCCAACAATGGGTAGGCCTGTGCTTTTAGCCAGTTTCTTTAGTAAAAGGTAGGCTTATGGCATACCTTCTCATACCCCCTCAATTCAAGTCCTGGTTTTAATTTGACAGCCCTTCACTGACACGGAGCTAGACTATTTAAAGAGTGCATGGTGGGTGGAGAAATTGTCAGACAAATCTACTCTCTGTTAATTATATATGTATAGTCACTTTAACTATACATTCATGTACATATTACCTCAATTAGCCCGACTAACCGGTGCACCCGCACATTGGCTACCTGGACTATCTGCATTGTGTCCCAATGCCCACCACCCACAAACCCCTCTTTTACACTACTGCTACTCTCTGTTTATCATATATGCATAGTCACTTTAACCATACCTACATGTACATACTACCTCAATTAGCCCGACTAACCGGTGCCTGTATATAGCTTCGCTACTGTATATAGCCTCGCTACTGTTGTTTTTCACTGTCTTTTTACTGTTGTTTTTATTTCTTTACTTATCTATTGTTCACCTAATACTATTTTTTACTTAAAAATTGCACAAAAAAATTGGTTAGGGCCTGTAAGTAAGCATTTCACTGTTGTATTCGGCGCACGTGACAAATAAACTTTGATTTGATATAGCAGCCTATAGCCTAATATAATCTTCCAAACAGGTAGACCTACAGTGGGGCAAAAAAGTATTTAGTCAGCCACCAATTGTGCAAGTTCTCCCACTTAAAAAGATGAGAGAGGCCTGTAATTTTCATCATAGGTACACTTCAACCATGACAGACAAAATGAGAAAGAAAAATCCAGAAAATCACATTGTAGGATTTTTTATGAATTTATTTGCAAATTATGGTGGAAAATAAGTATTTGGTCAATAACAAACGTTTATCTCAATACTTTGTTATATACCCTTTGTTGGCAATGACAGAGGTCAAACGTTTTCTGTAAGTCTTCACAAGGTTTTCACACACTGTTGCTGGTATTTTAGCCCATTCCTCCATGCAGATCTCCTATAGAGCAGTGATGTTTTGGGGCTGTTGCTCGGCAACACGGACCTTCAACTCCCTCCAAAGATTTTCTATGGGGTTGAGATCTGGAGACTGGCTAGGCCACTCCAGGACCTTGAAATGCTGTGACCTGTGGTCAATTAAATTGATTGGACATGATTTGGAAAGGCGCACACCTGCCTATATAACGTCCCACAGTTGACAGTGCATGTCAGACCAAAAACCAAGCCATGCGGTCGAAGGAATTGTCCATAGATTGTGTCGATGCACAGATCTGGGGAAGAATACCAAAACATTTCTGCAGCATTTAAGGTCCCCAAGACCACAGTGGCCTCTATCATTTTGAAATGGAAGAAGTTTGCAACCACCAAGAGCTGGCCAAACTGCGCAATCGGGGGAAGGGCCTTGCTCAGGGAGGTGACCAAGAACCCGATGGTCACTCTGACAGAGCTCCAGAGTTCCTCTGTGAAGATGGGGGACCCTTTCAGAAGGACAACCATCTCTGCACACTCCACCAATCAGGCCTTTATGGTCGAGTGGACAGATGGAAGCCATTCCTCATTAAAAGGCACATGACAGCCCGCTTGGAGTTTGCCAAAAGGCACCTAAAGGACTCTGACTATGAGAAACAAGATTCTCTGGTTTGACAAACCAAGATTGAACTATTTGGCCTGAATGCCAAGCGTCAAGTCTGGATGAAACCTGGCACAATCCCTACGGTGAAGCATTGTGGTGGCAGCATCATGCTGTGGGGATGTGTTCCAGCGGCAGGGACTGGGAGACTAGTCAGGATCGAGGGAAAAGTGAACAGAGCAAAGTACTGAGACATCCTTGATGAAAACCTGCTCCAGAGCGCTCAGGACCTCAGACTGGGGCGAAGGTTTACCTTCCAACACTACAATGATGCTAAGCACAAAGCCAAGACAACACAGGAGTGGCTTCGGGACAAATCTCTGAATGTCCTTGAGTGGCCCAGACAGAGCCCGGACTTGAACATCTCTGGAGAGACCTGAAAATAGCTATACAGCGACGCTCCCCATCCAACCTGACAGAGCTTGAGAGCATCTGGGGAGAATATTTTGAGAAACTCCCCAAATACAGGTGTGCCAAGCTTGAAGCGTCATACCCAAGAAGACTTGAGGCTGAGTTTGCCTGATCAAAATGATCAGAAATACAGTGTAGACATTGTTAATGTTGTAAATGACTATTGTAGCTGGAAACGGCTGATTTTTTAATGGATTTTCTACATAGGCATTAGGCCATTCCAGTGTTTTACTTGCTATATTGTATTTACTTCGCCACCATGGCCTTTTTTTCCCCTTTACCTCCCTTATCTCACTTCATTTGCTCAAATTGTATATAGACTTATTTTTCAAATGTATTAGTGACTGTATGTTTGTTTTACTCCATGTGTAACTCTGTCTTGTTGTATGTGTCGAACTGCTTTGCTTCATCTTGGCCAGGTCGCAATTGTAAATGAGAACTTGTTCTCAACTTACCTACCTGGTTAAATAAAGATGAAATAAAAAAAAATAGGCGTACAGAGGCCCATTATCAGCAACCATCACCCCTGTGTTCCAATGGCACGTTGTGTTAGCTAATCCAAGTTTATCATTTTAAATGGCTAATTGATCATTAGAAAACCCTTTTGCAATTATGTTAGCACAGCTGAAAACTGTTGTCCTGATTTAAAGAAGCAATAAAACTGGCCTTGTTTAGACTAGTTGAGTATCTGGAGCATCAGCATTTGTGGGTTCGATTACAGGCTCAAAATGGCCAGAAACAAAGAACTTTCTTCTGAAACTCGTCAGTCTTTTCTTGTTCTGAGAAATGAAGGCTATACCATGCGAGAAAATGCCAAGAAACTGAAGATCTCGTACAACGCTGGGTACTACTGAGGTCAGGGCTTTGTGATGGCCACTCCAATACCTTGACTTTGTTGTCCTTAAGCCATTTCCCACAACTTTGGAAGTATGCTTGCGGTCATTGTCCATTTGGAAGACCCATTTGCGACCAAGCTTTAACTTTGACTGACGTCTTGAGATGTTGCTTTAATACATTCACATAATTTTCCTCCCTCATGATGCCATCTATTGTGTGAAGTGCACCAGTCCCTCCTGCAGAAAAGCACCCCCAGAACATGATGCTGCCACCCCCATGCTTCACGGTTGGGATGGTGTTCTTCGGCTTGCAAGCCTCCCCCTTTTTCCTCCAAACAAAACTATGGTCATTATGGCCAAACAGTTCTATTTTTGTTTCATCAGACCAGAGGATATTTCTCCAAAAAGTACGATCTTTGTCCTCATGTGCAGTTGCAAACCGTAGGCTGGCTTTTTTATGGCGGTTTTGGAGCAGTGGCTTCTTCCATGCTGAGCGGCCTTTCAGGTTATGTCAATGTAGGACTCGTTTTACTGTGGATATAGATACTTTTGTACCTGTTTCCTCCAGCATCTTCACAAGGTAATTTGCTGTTCTGGGATTGATTTGCACTTTTTGCACCAAAGTACGTTCATCTCTAGGAGACAGAACACGTTTCCTCCCTTAGCGGTATGACGGCTGCATGGTCCCATGGTGTTTATACTTGCATGCTATTGTTTGTACAGATGAACGTGGTACCTTCAGGCGTTTGGAAATTGCTCCCAATGATGAACCAGACTTGTGGAGGTCTACAATTATTTTCTGAGGTCTTGGCTGATTTCTTTTGATTTTCCCATGATGTCAAGCAAAGAGGCACTGAGTTTGAAGGTAGACCTTGAAATACATTCACAGGTACACCTCCAATTGACTCAAATGATGTCAATTAGCCTATCAGAAGCTTCTAAAGCCATGACATAATTTTCAGGAATTTTCCAAGCTGTTTAAAGGCACAGTCAACTTAGTGTATGTAAACTTCTGACCCACTTGAATTGTGAAACAGCTAACTATAAGTGAAATAATCTGTCTGTAAACAATTGCTGGAAAAATGACTTGTGTCATGCAAAAAGTAGATGTCCTAACCGACTTGCCATAACTATAGTTTGTTAACAAGAAATGTGTGGAGTGGTTGAAAAACAAGTTTTATTGACTCCAACCTAAGTGTATGTAAACTTCCGACTTCAACTGTATATACATATATTTTTAGAATATTTTTGCCTTTATTATTCCCCGTAAACCCTACCACCCTTACCCCAATTGGAGTAAACTAATAAACAATAACACTTAGGCTTCTACTTCCAGTTTATACATACTATATATATATTTTACAGACACAATCTATTTTACAATAGTTATATTTTGTTTGTTTTTAGTCCAGGCCTTCCTCTATTTCTGATGTCCATCCAGTTTGATTTCTATTTGTAACTGTGCCATTTCACAAAAGTTCTGAACCTATGTACATTTTACAGTCCCTGTATGTTTTACATTTGTTATCTTGGTTTTATTAGTCCCACCCTTCAGCTCTATTCAACCCCTCCCATCTATCTCTTAACACCATCCATATTGGATTTCTATTTGCCATATATGTTTCAACTGTGCTGTGATGCTTCACAAAAGTACTGAACCTTTCTATTCTCATAGTTTCTACAGATTGTAAATTAAAGATACACATTTTTGCTAAAATAACTATTATATTATTGATCGATTGACTATGACTTATCAAATCACCCACTATTGCTATCTGCAGCATTAGCTCTAGGTAAATGTTGCAATTCTTCAGCCATTCTTTGAGCTGTGACAAAACGAGCTACATATGGACAGTACCAAAATAAATGATCTAATGACTCTACCTCCTCGCAGAAAAATCTGCATAGCTGGGAAGATTGTATCCACCATATATTTAACATTCTATTGGTTGCAAGAATTGGTTGCAAGAATTAAATTTAAATTTAATAATTTAAATTTAAGTTTTGATTCCGGCGTCTTTTTGTATGTAAATTCATACACCATATGCCATGCAATCGGTACATCGAAAGTCTCTTCCCAACTATGGGGTCTGAATACTTATGTTAATGTGATATTTCTTCTTTTTATATATATATATATATAAATGTGGGAAAAAATCCAAACCTTTTTTTTTAGCTTTGTCATTATGGGGTATTGTGTGTAGATTGATTGAGGGGGGAGGAAACAATTTAATCAATTTTAGAATAAGGCTGTAACGTAACAAAATGTGGAAAAAGTCAAGGGGTCTGAATACTTTCCGAATGCACTGTATAGCCTAATAAGCAACTAATTCCAAAACACTGATAAATATTGAACTTTCAGCAATTACAAATTACATGTCCCTCCCCTGGACTAATTAAAAAAAAATAATAATAAACCCTTCCCTTGACTGAAATGTAAAAAGAATGACCCTTCCCCATTTTTCTCCAGGTACCCATTCTGTACATTTCAATCCATCCCTTAAAACATTTCTGTGAGCAACTTCCTTGGTGGCTGTCAATAGTTGTGCAGAGAGCATAGTAGGCCAATTAGTCATAATCTACAATAGACACGGATATCACTCACCATATTACTGTAGGCCTTTAAGTAGTTATATTCGAGTCTAAATAAGTGTTTTTGTTCTGTTTATTCCAGTGAGAATGTTGGAGAGTTGATCAATAACACAGCCATTTTGGAACACAACACTTCCAGCAAGAGTACATGTGCCACCTTCAGGAATATGGTATGTACTGCAGCCTTGCTTTTACCATGCACTGTCAAACTTCTTGTGTAGCTTCCTGTAATGTCATATTTGCCAGATTTTTTTTAATCAACCAGATTTGAACTTTTTTTTTTTTTAATTCTGTATGTCTTAAAGATATGTAAGAAAAAGTCAAATTCTTATAACTATGTCAAAATGAAATTATAGTTCATAAAGTTATGTATCTTGTTCTGTTGTTATATTCTTCATAAAGTGATATCTTATTCTGTCATTTCCTCCAGTCTATTAAGAAGATCAAGCGAGCAGATAGAAAGGGGTCAGAGTCTGTTACAGAGGAGAAGTTTGCTCTCTTCTTCACCACAGAGATCAGCATCACTGGCTGTGACATTCCCTACAGGATACAGGTCAGGTGTCCTTCTCCCCTCCTTTTCTGCTCTAAATCCTTTCTCCCTTTGGCCTCTGTAATGTTAATATTCTATTCAATTCAACATTTAATAACACTTGTACAGCCCGATCAAACATAGAGGTACATGTTAAAGCTCGAATGACACCAATGTGTGGTATGACAAAGTATTGGTCTCTTTCTACACTCTTTTTCTGGTCTCGCCCATTTGCCTGTGTAATGTCAATTGAGGTTTGACATGTACGATTAGACATCACTTTTTATCTCTTAACGTCTTGGTAATAGCAGTATTATAGCACAGCAGGCCTGAGACATGCAGACAGTTTGTGCCACATCTCTAAATTCTCTTAGGGTGACGTGTTATTAACCTGGTCCCAGATCAGTTTATGCTCTTGCCAACTCCATTGCTGTCATTGGCATGACAATTCCATAAGGAGTTGGCAAGCAGAAACAGACTGGCACCCAGGCTGAAATGTTATTAAGCATAGTTTAGATCCTCAATGGAAAGGTTTTGTCTAGATGATCAGTTATTAGTATGGCTGTACTGACATGGTGTTGCTCTCCTGTGTGCTTGTAGATGATCTCTGTGCCGGTGGTGGTGATCGTTCACGGTAGTCAGGATAACAATGCCCTAGCAACCATCATCTGGGACTGTGCCTTTTCTGAACCAGTGAGTGCCTGCCTTTGGCCATCCCTCGTTCTCTTGCTCTCTCACTCTCACAACTCTCTTCCCTCTCATATCACACCCACTATCAACACAGACTAAACAGTATGTCTGCTCACTTCCCTCACAACATCAACCTTCTCTAATCTTATGACGTCATCAGGAAAGGATTCCGTTTTTGGTTCCCGAGCGCGTTCCCTGGAAGCAGATGTGCAGGACCCTGAACAGTAAGTTCATGTCGGAGGTCGGAACGCAGCGTTGCCTAGACAACTATAACCAACACTTCCTGGCCCAAAAGATCTTCGACAAGCCAGACATCGCTGGAGACTACAGCAACATGCTGGTATCCTGGGCACAGTTCAACAAGGTACACGCACGCACGCACACACACACAAATCAAATTTTATTTGTCACATACACATGGTTAGCAGATGTTAATGCGAGTGTAGCGAAATGCTTATGCTTCTAGTTCCGACCATGCAGTAATATCTAACAAGTAATCCAACCTAACAATTTCACAACATGGACACACACACACACCAGTCTTTACCCACTGGGTACAAACTGGTTGAATCAATGTTGTTTCAATGTATTTTGTCAGCGTATTGTGACGTGGAATCTACATGGACAATACATTCGATTTAAATACATATATATTATACGTAAACAGTTGTTTTGATGGTGAAATTTCAGCCACATGTTATGTCATCATGGTAACCAATTTTCAACATAGACAAACATTGTATAAAATATGTTGAATTTGTAACTTTGAAACAACGTCAGATATTCAATCTTATATCCACTATCAGAAAAAAAACAATAGACTGGGCAGCACCTCCTACTGGAGAGTTGGGTCTACCTACAGTGATCCAGTTGGTCTCCCATCCAGTGTTTTAACCAAGCCCAGCTTTGATTTTTGTCACTGACTATTAGCAATGTGCTATAGTGAGAATGACTACTGAGAGATCTCTTAATAACTAAATAGATTCACTGTTGCTATTGACGTAATTCCAAAGGGTAGATTTAACAGATGAAATGTAACCATACTTTACAAGTCATATGTCATCAATGAGACCATTTAGGCCTATATAGCATTTGAAACAGCTATTGTTTCAATTTAACCTAGGGTTCAACTAAAAATAGACAATATATATAATTAATATGTTGGATTCACGTCTCAACCAAACATCTAACTTAAAATAGGACTAAATCAAACTTTATTTAAAATTGCATTTAAAAAGTCTGTCACGCCCTGGCCTTAGTATTCTTTGTTTTCTTTATTTTAGTTAGGTCAGGGTGTGACATGGGGTATGTTTGTGTTTTTGTCTTGTCTTGGGTGGTTGTAGTGTCTAGGGGGATTTGTTAGAGTGTATGGGTTTGTGTTGAGTGAATGTTTCTAGGGAAGTCTATGGTTGAGTGTATGTGTCTAGTTATGTCTATGGTTGCCTGAGTGGTTCTCAATCAGAGACAGATGTTTTTCATTTGTCTCTGATTGGGAGCAATATTTAAGGTGGCCATAGGCATCATGTATTTGTGGGTAATTGTCTATGTCGAAGTGTTTTGTGTCAGCACTTATGTTTGTATAGCTTCACGGTCGTCTGTTTTGTTGGTTTGTTTTGTTGTTTCCTTCTTTAAATAAAAAGATGTACTTTCCACGCGCTGCGCCTTGGTCCTCTCTCAGTCCCTTTGACGATCGTGACAAAGTCCTATTTAGTCCTATTTAACTTTGATTTTTGGTTAGGATTGAGACCTAAATCCAACATATCAATTATTAATTTGTAGACAAACTGGATCTTGAATTGTGTTTTGGTTGTCAATGCAACCAAATATCAACATTTGAATGAGATGCATCTTCTGCTTGGCTAGTTCTATCCGGGCCACTGACTTAATCTGGTTTTAATTCCAGTTTAATGATTCATGACCAAAAACCAAAGGGAAAGAATAGGATTAAGCCAGTGGTTCAGATTAAACTATCCAAGCCTTAGATACAGTACATATCCTTTAAATGTTGATATTTGGTTGTGTTGTCAACCAAACGCAATTCAATATTACTTTCCGAATACAGTAAATAGCCTAACGTTAAGGCTGTCTTACAAACTAATGTAACATTCAACCTTAAAATGAGTAACATATACATGGCCACATTTTGAGGTTTCTGTTAATAAATGTCTTATGTAATCATAGCAAGGTTGCAGGTCTGTAGAGATCTTCACAATTGCTATTATAATCTGTACAGAATCTTGAACAACATTGATCATGTACTTTTAATGTAATCTCAACTACAATCCAGGGCCCGGTTTCCCGATAGCAATGGAATATAGGGTTATGAATATTTTAAGGATGCATCTTTCCTGCAACGGCCGAAGATGTACCACGCGTTTCCCAAAACACCACGCAGAGAAAACGCTCGCTAAATGCGCCATTGAGGCATGTTTCGATACTGATAGGATCAAAAGAAAGGCAGTGCTGCCCTTCGATCAGCTTTCTCCATTCAAATCTTACCTTAGCATTAGTTATTCCACAATACTGACGACAGATCAGGTCCTAGAGAGATAGTCACGAACGTGAGGAGAGACGGACCAAGGCGCAGCGGATGTTGAGTTCCACATATTTATTATAAAGTGAAACTTATCAAAACAAAACAATAAATCAAATAAACTAACAACGAACCGTGACTACGTGGTGTACATGCACAAAACACAAAATAATATCCCACAAATGCAGGTGGGGAAACAACCTACCTAAATATGATCCTCAATCAGAGGCAAAGATTGAATGCATGAAATTGATTTTAATATCTTTGAAATGTAAACACCTATCTGGCCTATAGGCCTACTGTACACTGAGTGTACAAATCATTAAGAACACCTGCTCTTTCCATGACATCGACTGACCAGGTGGAAGTTATGATCCATTAATGATGTCACTTGTTAAATCTACTTCAATCAGTGTAGATCAAGGGGAGGAGACAGGTTAAAGAAGGATTTTTTAAAGCCTTGAGACAATTGAGATATGGATTGTGTACGAGTGCCATTCAGAGAATGAACGGGCAACACAAAATATTTAAGTGCCTTTGAACGGGGTATGGTAGTAGCTGCCTCTAATTGTGAACCATATTAGCACCCACATAGAAATATCTATACTAGATCACCCACTAGTCACGCCCTGACCTACTACACCATAGAGAACTAAGGGCTCTCTATGGTCAGGGCGTGACAGATATTATCACCTATGGCTGCAAATATTGAGGCGTCTTATTCTAATGCTTAACCTATAATAATGCACTCAATCAAGATTTGGCACATCATCAAGCACGTTAGGATACATATCATGAAATATATTGATGCAGAAATTACAAAATACCCAAATAGCTAAATAAAATTCAATTGAATGAACATGAAATTGATTTTAATATCTTTGAAATGTAAACACCTATCTGGCCTATAGGCCTACTGTACACTGAGTGTACAAATCATTAAGAACACCTGCTCTTTCCATGACATCGACTGACCAGGTGGAAGTTATGATCCATTAATGATGTCACTTGTTAAATCTACTTCAATCAGTGTAGATCAAGGGGAGGAGACAGGTTAAAGAAGGATTTTTTAAAGCCTTGAGACAATTGAGATATGGATTGTGTACGAGTGCCATTCAGAGAATGAACGGGCAACACAAAATATTTAAGTGCCTTTGAACGGGGTATGGTAGTAGGTGCCAGGCGCAACAGTTTCCCATGTATATCAAGAATGGTCCACCACCCAAAGAACATCCAGCCAACTTGACACAACTGTAGGAAGCATTGGAGTCAGCATTGGAGCTTTAGACACCTTGTAGAGTCCATTCCTTGACGAATTGAGGCTGTTTTGAGGGCAAAATAGGGGGGTGCAACTCAATAATAGGAAGGTGTTCCTAATGTTTGGTATACTCAGTGAAGGATATTTATCTGTTAATGCAGTCATCTCAGTTTCATTTGAATCCTTTGCTTGTTTGTAACAATTGCACAGACATTGGCAACTTTGTATTTGTAGTCAACTTTGCGGTCACAGAGAGACAGATAAACATATTGAATGTATGTTTAGAAGAGATCTTCTATGAATCAAGTGACGCAGTAGGTGACGCTGTTCTATATGGTCCGAGGCAGTCGCTAAAGTGCATTTTCAAGTGCAACTTTAGTAACGATGGTTTTTGGAAACAGCTCAGAGATTTAACCATGTTCCTACGAAGGTTGTAACGATGAACTTAGCCTTAAGATGCTTTTGGGAAACCAGGCCCTGGTCATTTGGTTGTGCTATTAGATGAAGCACAGTGATAACACATTAAGTTGTATAAATACAAAATATCTGACATTGTATCCCCATTTGAACTTTGTTCTGCTTTTAAATGGTTGAAAGTACAGTAATAACACATTTGGATGTGAAGTCTAAACCAAAAGTCAGACATAGTTTTTCCATTGGAACTTTGTTGTCACGTGTGCTTCCTCTCCGGCCTCTAGTTCACCAGGCTGCTCGTTATGGCGCACACCTGTCACCATCGTTACACGCACCTGCGTGCCATCAGACTCACCTGGACTCCATCACTTCCCTATACATGTCACTCCCTTTGGTCCCTTCCCCAGGCATCATTGCTTCTGTTCCTGTGTCAGTTCTGTGCATTGTTCGTGTTTCTTATTTTTGTATTATGTTGTGTTTATTTATTAAAACACTCCCTCTCTGAACTTGCTTCCCGACTCTCAGCGCACATCGATACAATTGTGCTTTTAGATGGGTTGAAGCATAGGGATAACACATTGGGAATTCAACAAACTTCTGGCTGAGTGGGTGAATAAAGGTTGAAATCTCATTGGTCTCAACCAAATATTACCCACATTTCTACGTTGAAATTACGTGTTGTGCCCAGTGGGTAGGCACCCACCACCTCTAGGGTAACTCCATATGCCACATGATTGCTAGTAATATTGTGGACAGAACAGAGTGAAATGTAACAAGCAGAGGGATTAAACAGTGTAATTTCGTTGGTCAGGAGGTGCTCCCTGGACGACCTTTCACCTTCTGGCAGTGGTTTGATGGTGTGATAGAGCTTACCAAGAAGCACCTGAAGAGCTACTGGAGTGACGGGTGAGTCATGTCTGCCAGTCAGAGACAGAGCTAGGCCTGTTCATTAAGCACCAAACGGAAGAAAACAGACTGAAACAGGAAAGGACTACCTGAACTTATCCAATAAGAAACGCTTGTTTTAATTTGACTTTGAAAATGTTTTTGCTACAGTGTGTCCTAATAAATAAGACTGTCTACCAGTGAGAGACACAGAGAAGACCTGGTTTCAAATAGTGTTTCAAAGATTCAAGCCTGTTTTGAGTGTCAGATGGACAGGGTTTGCACCTTTGGGACTATTCCATTGGTTCAATCGAGCACAGTTAAAGTATTTAAAAGAAAATTAATATGACTCACACACACATAGATAACTGTGTCCTGGTGTTTTCCTTCCTCTAGGTTGATATTTGGTTTCATCGGTAAGCAGCACCTCCACCTGATTCTGAAGGACCGGCCCAACGGGACCTTCTTACTGCGCTTCAGCGACTCTGAGATAGGAGGCATCACCATCGCATACGTGGCTCCATCAGAGAGTAAGGGTTTAGTCTGTCCGTCCGTCTGTCTGTCCACTCAAAGTAATTGTCCGACTTGGTTTACAGTCTCTATTGGAGTTTCTCGTGCTCTGTTTTTCCATTCTGACTGCTTACCTCTGGAATGGAACACTGGATTCCAGAAATCCTGAGATACATTCCTATTAAAGTGGCCTTTCTTTCTCTCTCCTTTCCTCCCTCCAACCTCCATCCCTCTTTCCAGACGGGGGCCAGAAGATCCAGAATATTCAACCGTCCACCAAGAGAGACTTGGAGATCCGTTCCCTTGGTGACCGTATTCAAGACATCGACTTCATCACACACGTGTATCCAGATCTGCCGAAGAATGACGTGTTCCGAAAATACTACACAGGCAAGTCCTATTGATGACCAACGAGAGAGTGGGGCGGGGGGCGGAGAGACAGCGAGCGAGAGGCAGATAGATAGACAGCGAGAACGAGAGAGACAGAGACACACAGAGAGCGATAGAATATTATTTGTGAGAAGAAGCTTTGAATTAGATTAATATTATGACAATTGTAAGAATGCTCAGTTTAAATGGGAATTCCAATCTTCTTCCCTGCCTCATTTGACCAGATAACCCGTTACCTCGGGATACCACCTCGGGATACCTCTTAGTCTCCATCCAGACCAAAGTAGGAGTGTAAGTTACACAGAAGCTATGTAACTAACCAAGGTTCTGTCCCAAATGGAACCCTATCCCCTATATAGTGCATTACTTTTGACCAGGGAATATGGTGGCATTTGGGACATAACCTTGTTACCTAACATGATGTTGTTAAAAGCATACTATTTGTTGTGAATTATTGGTGTGTGTGTGTGTGTGTGTGTGTGTTTGCAGGGAAGCCCACTGTGACTCTCCTCAGCGCAGTGAGACCCCACAGGACAACAATTCCTCTTTCTATTCCATGTGAGTCTGAATCCCTTACTTACACACACACACACACACGCCAGATGAGTCTGAATCCCTCACTCACATGTACACACACACACACACACACACGCACACACACACACACACACACACACACACACACACACACACACACACACACACACACACACACACACACACACACACAAACAGACTTCACAAGGTCTTCATCATTCTCTCTTAGGGACCAGGGGAATGGAGCCAGTGCATCACCATTCTACTCTCTCTCTCCGTAAGTACCTTGTTAGTCAATGTGATAGACTATACAGTGCCGGGAAGACACATTTACTAGACACTCTTGTCCAGACTTGCAGTTAGTGCATTCATCTTAAGATAGCTACAGTGCTGTGAAAAACTATTTGTACCCTTTCTGATTTTCTCTATTGTTGCATATTTTTGATACTGAATGTTGTCGGATCTTCAAACAAAACCTAATATTAGATAAAGGGAACCTGAGTTTACAAATAGCAAAAAAAAAGTATACTTGTTTTATTTATTTAATTAACAAAGTTATGCAACACACAATTCCCATGTGTGAAAAAGCAATTGCCCCTTTACACTCAATAACTGGTTGTGCTGGTTCAGCTGCAATGACTCCAACCAAACGCTTCCTGTAGTTGTTGATCAGTCACTGTGGAGGAACTGCTTTAACTCAGTGACATTTGTGGGTTTTCAAGCATGAACTGCTCATTACATGTTCTGACAGAACATTTCAATTGGGATTAGGTTTGGACTTTGACGAGGCCATTCCAAAACTTCAAATGTGCTGCTTTTTAGCCATTTTCATGTAGACTTGATTATGTGTTTTGGATCATTGTCTTGCTGCATGAGCCAGCTGCGCTTCAGCTCACAGATGGATGACATTCTCCTGTAGAATTCTTTAAAAAAGAGCAGAATTCATGGTTCCTTCTATTAAGGCAAGTCGTCCAGGTCCTGAGGCAGCAAAGCATCACCAAACCATCATACTACCACCACCATGCTTGACTGTTGGTTAAAGGTTCTCACTGTGGAATGCAGTGTTTGGTTTTCGGCAGGCATAATGGGACCCATGTCATCCAAAAAGTTGACAGAAGTTTGCCAAATATCACCTGAAAGCACCTGGATGATCATCAAGACTCTTGGAAGAATGTTCTATGGACAGATGATTCAAAAGTTTCGACGACATGGGTACCATTATGCCTGGCAAAAACCAAACACTGCATTCCACAGTAAGAACCTCATACCATGGTTTGTGGATGCTTTGCTGCCTCAGGACCTGTACAACTTGCCTAGTCAAAGTCCAGACCTAATCGCAAATGAGATGTTGTGGCAGGACTTGAAACGAGCAGTTCATGCTTGAAAACCCCCAAATGTTGCTTAGTCACAGCAGTTCTCCATGGAAGAGTGGGCCTAAATTCCTCTACATCAACATGAGAGACTGATCAACAACTACAGGAAGCGTTTCGATGGCACAACCAGCTATTGAGGGGCAATTACTTTTTCACACAGGGGCATTGGGTGTTGCATACGTTTGTTTATGCAATAAATGAAATAATTATGTAATTGTTGTGTTATTTGTTCACTCAGGTTACCTTTATCTAATATTAGGTTTTGATTGAAGATCTGATAACATTCAGTAACAAATTAAAAAGGGGGCAAATACTTTTTCACGGCACTGTAGGTAAGACAACCACATGTCATAGTAAACATTTTCCTCAACAAAGCTATCAGCAAAATCAGTGCTAGTAAGAAAGGAGAAGTGTAAGTGCTCCTGCAAGACAGGCAAGTACAACAGTAGGGTGTAGGGTATTTGGTTGTCACACTTTTTACTCTGATGCGTATTTCTCAGCACCAGTATATATTAAGACTCATTTCAACGTTAACATCTCTTATTCCAACATGGAGTCGTTAGTCAGCAAACACACGGTTCAATTGTGACAAACATCCCCATCACGGGGTTGGATGTCACACAGTATGTATGGGGTTGGTTGTCACAATAATACATTCTAGTAGCTTATTCCTTTTGTAACAAGAAATGAAGCAATGTAGCACACAGAGTCTTAGAACTAGCCTTACTTTGATCAAACAATATTTATAACAAAAATCTTTTTCTTTTTTGATGCATAGAGAACAACATGATATTCTGAGTAAATTTGTGTGTTTATGCATGTGTTTGCAATATTTTTTATGGCCGGTATACGCCCACACCATTCCAATACAGAAAAGCTGCTTTTTAACATACATTAAACATACATTAACATACATTAAAACATTTGGAAGGAAAACGATTCCCCTCATATAATTAATTCAAGGTCATATTTCATAGGAATCTGGAAACACTGGACATTTGCTTTAAATCCCAGACAGACTCCGTCAGTTTCATGTCTCATGCAATTGTGAGCTACTGTGAAGTTCATGTGTTGACCAGTGACAGGACTCTAGCCTGAGTGCCAGTCTGTTTGCTGCTATCATGCCAACTCCAGTGACAACGAGTTGGCAAGTTCAAAAACAGGCTAACTTGACTCATCTGGTTAAATAACAGTTACATAATTGAATATAGCTACAAATAAAAATCTAAGTATTTTGTATGTTCTCATCAGGAACAACCAGTTCCACACCCCCTTCCAGCTGGCCCCAGTACCCCTACAGGGGGGGATGTATCCTGACCCCCTCTCCAATCCCAATGGACTCTTCCCTGGCCCGGACATGTGAGTGACACCACACTCGAAGAGGGGATATATAGTGCTTTCAAAAAGTATTCACACCCGTTGACTTTTTCCACATTCTGTTGTGTTACATCCTGAATTTAAAATTGATTAAATTGAGATGTGTCACTGATCTACTACACACAATACCCCATAATGTCAAAGTGGAATTATGTTTCTAAAAATTTATAAAAAATGTAAAGCTGAAATGTCTTCCAGACTCATATCAAACATCTCCAATCCAAAATCAAATCTAGAGTCGGCTTTCTATTTCGCAACAAAGCCTCCTTCACTCACGCCGCCAAACTTACCCTAGTAAAACTGACTATCCTACCGATCCTCGACTTCGGCGATGTCATCTACAAAATAGCTTCCAATACTCTACTCAGCAAACTGGGTGCAGTTTATCACAGTGCCATCCGTTTTGTTACTAAAGCACCTTATACCACCCACTACTGCAACCTGTATGCTCTAGTCGGCTGGCCCTCGCTACATGTTCGTCCACTGGCTCCAGGTCATCTACAAGGCTATGCTAGGTAAAGCGCCGCCTTATCTCAGTTCACTGGTCACGATGGCAACACCCACCCGTAGCACGCGCTCCAGCAGGTGTATCTCACTGATCATACACTGATCATCAAAACCTCATTTGGCCGCCTTTCCTTCCAGTTCTCTGCTGCCTGCGACTGGAACGAATTGCAAAAATCTCTGAAGTTGGAGACTTTTATCTCCCTCAACAACTTTAAACATCTGCTATCTGAGCAGCTAACCGATCGCTGCAGCTGTACATAGTCCATCGGTATATAGCCCACCCAATTTACCTACCTCATCCCCATACTGTTTTTATTTATTTACTTTTCTGCTCTTTTGCACACCTGTATCTCTACTTGCACATGATCATCTGATGATTTATCACTCCAGTGTTAATCTGCTAAATTGTAATTATTCGCTCCTATGGCCTATTTATTGCCTACCTCCTCATGCCTTTTGCACACATTGTATATAGATTCTCTTTTTTTCTTTTTTTTCTACTATGTTATTGACTTGTTTATTGTTTACTCCATGTGTAACTCTGTGTTGTTGTCTGTTCACACTGCTATGCTTTATCTTGGCCAGGTCGCAGTTGCAAATGAGAACTTGTTCTCAACTAGCCTACCTGGTTAAATAAAGATGAAATAAAAAAATAAAATAAAAATAAGTCTTCAACACTTTTGTTATGGCAAGCCTAAATAAGTTCAGGAGTAAAATGTTCTTAACAAGTCACATAATAACTTACATGGACTCACTCTGTGTGCAATAATAGTGTTGAACATGAGTTTTAAATGACTACCCTATCTCTGTACCCCACACATACAAGTATCTGTAAGGTCACTCAGTCGAGCAGTGAATTTCAAGCACAGATTCAACCACAAGGACCAGGGAGGTTTTTCAATGGTTTGCAAAGAAGGGCTCCTATTGGTAGATGGGGAAAAAACAGACATTGAATATCCCTTTGAGGATGATGCCGTTATTAATTACACTTCAGATGGTGTATCAATACACCCAGTCACTACAAAGATATAGGCGCCCTTCCTAACTCAGTTGCCGGAGAGGAAGGAAACCGCTCAGGGATTTCACCATGAGGACAATGGTGATTTTAAAACAGTTAGAGTTTAATGGCTGTGATGGGAGATAACTGAGGATGGATCAACAACATTGTATTTACTCCAGAATACTAGCATAAATGACAGAGTGAAAAGAAGGAAGCCTGGACAGAATAAAAAAATATGGCAAAGTGTTATATTTGGGGCAAATCCAACAAAACACATCACTGAGTACCACTCTTCATATTTTCAAGCATGGTGGTGGCTACATCATGGTATGGGTATGCTTGTCATCGGCAAGGACTAGGTAGTTTTTCAGGATATAAAGAAATGGAATAGGCTAAATCCTAGAGGAAAAACTGTCTCAGTCTGCTTTCCAACAGACACTGGGAGACAAATTCCCCTTTCAGCAGGACAATAACATAAAACAGAAAGCCAAATATACACGAGTTGCTTACCAAGATGATATTGAATGTTCATGAGTGGCCTAGTTGCAGTTTTGACTTAAATTGACTTGAAAATCTATGGTAAGACTTGTGTAGCAATGATCAACAACCAACTTGACAGAGCTTGAATAATTTTTAAAAGTATAATGTGCAACAATTGTACAATCCAGGTATGCAAAGCTCTTAACGACTTACCCAGAAAGACTGACAGCTGTAATCGCTGCCAAAGGTGATTCTAACATGTATTGACTCAGGGGTGTGAATACTTATATAAATGAGATATATCTGTATTTCATTATCAATAAAATTGCAAACATTTAAAAAAAAATATATATATTAATCACGTTGTCATTATGGGGTATTTATTGTGTGTAGATGGGTGAAAAAAAGGAATTTAATGGATTTTGAATTCTAGCTGTAACAACAAATTGTAGAATACGTTAAGGGTTATGTATTTGAGGGTTATGTATTTGAGGGGTATGTATTTGAGGGGTATGTTAAGGCACTGTATTTGACACTTCACTGGGACAGCACTTCAGACTCCTCCATATACTGTGTGTTTGTGTTTTCAGGTCCCAGGGCCCGACTACTGAGATGGAGCTAGAGGAGATTCTGAACACACTCTCGGAGTAGGAGAAGGAGGAGGAGGAGTAGGAAGAAGTGGAGGAAGAGGACGAGGGGGGAATGTAAGAGGAGGAGGAGCCCAGTGGAGACAGTTTCTCATCACTCTGATCTAACAAAGTGGATATTCGTCAAATCAGTCTTGATTTATGTATTGTAACAGGCCCATAATGTGCTTACTCAAGTCCGTTTTGGATGTATTTGGCTGTTCCCTTACAAAAAAAGATTGCTGTTTTGAAACTGCAGTAAAAGTGCATGAACTGCAGTCGACTGTGGTATTTTAAGACGCATACTTGTAGAATAACTGCAATTATACTGCACTCTAACTGCAGTTACACTGCAAAATTACAGCAGTAAAAAAAACGGTGTTTGTTGCATACTGCAGTTATACTGCACTCTGACAGCAATCTTTTTCGTAAGGATTTTCGCTGCATAACATGTAGAAGTTGTCCCTTTTCAGGTTTAGAAGTGACTGCTAAATGCTAACTCCGTTTGTATAAAATGGTTAGCATAGCTAGCATACAGAAATCGGTGGTATTTTTTAAACTGTAATTCAGTTGATTGGTAATGATGACATGAACATGTGATGCGGTTGACTTCTATACAAGCATTATACTCCGATTTTTACCTCAACATAGTGTGAAATAGGCTTATAAACATTAGCCGAAATGTAAGCTAATTTTGCTGGGGGGCAATGAGGAGAATCGGGATCTTTCCCTCACGCGTTTTCATGGCAATTCCATTGTTTTAGTCGAGTTTGATTGACCTATTTACTGCATCTGCATCCCAGTCGGTATTAGAACGTTGCGGCCCCCTGCCCGCCTGTGGGGAAAACAACCTAGGGTTACCTAGGTTACCGCGTTAGTTCACAGCAAAACCTCAACCTTTTTCAAACGCAATTTTCTTGTTGTCTGCTTGTTTTAGTAAATTACAAAACTACATTTAAGACAAGTAAAACATGTTTAAAGATTACTTTTCAACATTGCCTGCTCCCGAGCGTTCTCAATACTTAGAAAAACGTAATATTGTAGAGCTTCTCTCATGCCCCTTTTCATGACGGTGCTAGCAGCCACGTGAGGGAGTGAGTGATAGCTAGCTACCGACTGGAACATTAAGCTTCAAGTAGTGAGTAGAGTTACAAACGGATTATACTAATAAATTAAATGTCTTACATGTGATGTAATGTTTTCCATACACATAGCTATGTGTAGCCTACTTGGACACCGGGTGCCCACTCTCCCACGCCAAAAATCCTAAAGCCACAGGGCTCTTCTCGCAGGCTCTATTTCCCTATGTCGGAGCATTGCAAACCACAGGTTGGGAGTTTTTTACCTGATTACATGTACATTGAACAACACAGCAGCTGTTCGGCATGTTTTGTTATTTATGTATAGCAAAAAATTGACAACGAAGTTATCTCTTTTATAATGGGGTACAATGGGAAACAATGTTTGTATTCTCCAATTTGTGGCGGTGGTCAAGGGGAATTTCTTATGACGTGAATATCGACTCAAAGAGTATTGAGAGAGACGAGATGTTCTGAGAGACATAGACATTCTACCTATCACTCCTTTCTCCTAGTTCAGTGGTTCCCATTCTCGACTTTTTCCTTGCTGAGGACCACCAGATCTGGGAACCACTGCCCTAGTTTATAATATAGAAGTGTGTTAAAAGCCATTGGATCATCTATTTAGTAAATCTCATTTTGGCACCCAGAACCAAATCTCGCATGCGCGTTGGTCTGTTTCGTCTGTCACGATTCTGTCTTTTTTGGGATAAAGGATATGAGACTGATGGATGTACACTAAGGGAAGACTACCACATTATGCAGACAACATAAATAGGATAGTATAGCCAAGACAACGACCAAATCAGTTAGCAATATACCAGCACAAACATATATGGAACCAGGCTACTTACAGTATGAGACTGAGAACAAACTTCTAGGCTTTCTAACACAATGGAATAAACCAGATCACAGCCATATAAAGAACATGTTGGGTGTTCATACAGTACTTACATACATATTTTCTATACAGTAAACTTTGTTTCCATTTAAAGGAGTATTTCAGAAACACACCATTTGCACATATGTAGACACTTATGGGGCTGGATATAATGAATATGAGGTTAGAAATAGGTGAAGTGTTTCTTTAATACACCGGCATCATTATTAGCTGTCAATATGATAGCTCACTATGTAGTAGTTTGATGATTTATCATTGTTTGCTTGTATGTACAAATTATACATTCCTCATATCCTAGTAGATTACAAGGGGACTTCCACACTTTCAGACACCCCACAAAAAATCTAATGCTTAAAATGAAAATATCTTTCCATTTTTAAGTTGTCTTTTTATTGTAAATAACTTAGTTTTACCTAGTTTTAATGTCCGTAGCACAGAGATGGTTGATTTTACATGGCATCTTATACAGTATTCCATGACATAACCTACATAGTCACATAGTAGAGTGATATTAAATCATTGATTGTTGGGTGATGAGATTAAAAATAGTTGTTTCAGATGAGTAGACACAAATATAGGTTGCTATTATGATAGTATATGTATAATACAAAACAAAAATGTTCTATTCAATGCTTTGTTATTTCTCTGTCATTTTGACTACGTTACCTTTAAATGACCAGTAGCGCTTTTGTTATCTCTAAGGGAATGTCATACTCCATGATATATTCTGTCTTTTTCTCAACTATGAAAAGGTATCTTGATATTTTGCTCAAACATGTATTCGGAAGCATTCTCTCTTCTTTTTTAAAATTTGTTGTGAGCAAATGAAGCGGGTGTGCACTATAATCAGAATGCTTCACAAGTCATAATTATTCATACTTCCACAATAAATGTATTTCCTATAAATCCCATGGCTATATAAACCAACCCACCTTCACTCAGATTTATTTTCCTTTGAACTATTAAAAGAGTTGTCATAAACTGTCACAACTGTTTACGACATCTGTCATGTCATGGCTATGACAGTCTTATTTAGTCCTTATGTACAGCTGTAGGATCTTAATTTGAGCCAGTTTGTAACAGCAGGATAATAATCCTGCAGCAACAGGAATTGTGAATTATTATGTGCATTATAAATAATGGACATTTTTTGTAGGGGTTGATACATTTTTCATATTTTAAAGTGGAAATTAATAACTTTAGAAGCCTTTTTAAACCTTGAATGCACTACAAGTTTGCATTTTCTTCCATGCAAGAAAATTCTCAGCAACAAAAGAGTGACTAAATTAAGATCCTACATGTATAAGTAGGGTTCAAGTACAATGTAACAGAGTCTGAAGCAAAACTAAAACATAACTGCAGGCTTTTCTCAACAGCAGCTTTTATCAACTCTGTCAAAGACCTCTGAACTCATCCGATGGGAGAAAGGATGTGAGGAATCAAGGAAATGCATTTGAGGTTTTCTCAAGAACTACTCAGCTATCCTTAATATTTTCCATGGAATTGAGTGAGCGTGGATGTCTAAAAGTTGTTAGTCACCAGAGTTTAATGTTATTTGTGGCTTTGTGTTACAGCATGTTACAATAGTCACTGTTCCTGGTATGACTAGTTCCAATAATTCCATAATTGTTACTTAGGTCTAGTGTTATGGATTTGAATTCAACACGTGACGTGATCACTGTGTCACTACTTTAGACATTTGTTAATAGTTGGTTTTGTTGGTTTTGTGTATCATCATCATAGATGCCCTTATTGCCCAGCTGATTCAATTTAACTAGCCCTGCTTCAATGACTTCATCATGATCATCAAATATAGGCAACAATCCTTTTGCATGTAACAGTATTTGTATGTCTCCTAAACAATATAATCCTTCGACTCTTTCTTGAATTTTGGATTGATTTCCTTTTTTAGACAAAGAAACACACAAAACAGACATAAAATCAACACCATGAGGATTAAGACAGGGATTAAAACAACTCTATAACTTGACCAACTGCCATCTGGAGTTTCCACAGTTCAATGATAAGCATACTTCTATTCACCTCCCTCCCAGCCAAGGCACTTGGGCCCATATTCAAAAAACATTCCAGAGTGGGACTGCTGATCTAGAATTAGTTTTGCCTGTTAAATCATAATGAATAACAGATACTAGATCAGCACTCCCACCAGAGTCACAATGCTTCTTGAAGGAGAATGGCCACAGATTTTTGCTCACAGGCAGATAAACATCTTGCTCTAAAGCACACTAGACTGGTGGTCCTCTGTAGCTCAGTTGGTAGAGCATGGTGCTTGCAAAACCAGGATAGTGGTTTCAATTCCTGGGTCCACATGTATGTAAAATATATGCACGCATGACTAAGTTGCTTTGGCATATACACTGAGTATACCAAACACTAGGAACACCCTCCTAATATTGAGTTGCACGCCCCCCCCCCCCCCCCCTCCACCCTGCTTTTTCCCTCAGAACAGCCTCATTTCGTCAGGGCATGGACTCTACAATGTGTTGAAAGCATTCCACAGGGATGCTGGCCCATGTTGACTCCAATGCTTCCCACAGTTTCTTTTTATTTATTTTTTAAGGGTTGGATCAGTTTAATATTGTGGAAAGATTGTTGCTTCCATCAATGTAATTGATTGATCAATGTAATCCCCCATATCTTTGTTTTGGTAAATATATATATACATATACATACACATATGCATACATATATAAATACACATACCTACAGTTGAAGTCGAAAGTTTACATACACTTACAGTGGGGAGAACAAGTATTTGATACACTGCCGATTTTGCAGGTTTTCCTACTTACAAAGCATGTAGAGGTCTGTAATTTTTATCATAGGTACACTTCAACTGTGAGAGACGGAATCTAAAACAAAAATCCTGAAAATCACATTGTATGATTTTTAAGTAATTAATTTGCATTTTATTGCATGACATAAGTATTTGATACATCAGAAAAGCAGAACTTAATATTTGGTACAGAAACCTTTGTTTGCAATTACAGAGATCATACGTTTCCTGTAGTTCTTGACCAGGTTTGCACACACTGCAGCAGGGATTTTGGCCCACTCCTCCATACAGACCTTCTCCAGATCCTTCAGGTTTCGGGGCTGTCGCTGGGCAATACGGACTTTCAGCTCCCTCCAAAGATTTTCTATTGGGTTCAGGTCTGGAGACTGGCTAGGCCACTCCAGGACCTTGAGATGCTTCTTACGGAGCCACTCCTTAGTTGCCCTGGCTGTGTGTTTCGGGTCGTTGTCATGCTGGAAGACCCAGCCACGACCCATCTACAATGCTCTTACTGAGGGAAGGAGGTTGTTGGCCAAGATCTCGCGATACATTGCCCCATCCATCCTCCCCTCAATACGGTGCAGTCGTCCTGTCCCCTTTGCAGAAAAGTATCCCCAAAGAATGATGTTTCCACCTCCATGCTTCACGGTTGGGATGGTGTTCTTGGGGTTGTACTCATCCTTCTTTTTCCTCCAAACACGGCGAGTGGAGTTTAGACCAAAAAGCTCTATTTTTGTCTCATCAGATCACATGACCTTCTCCCATTCCTCCTCTGGATCATCCAGATGGTCATTGGCAAACTTCAGACGGGCCTGGACATGCGCTGGCTTGAGCAGGGGGACCTTGCGTGCGCTGCAGGATTTTAATCCATGACGGCGTAGTGTGTTACTAATGGTTTTCTTTGAGACTGTGGTCCCAGCTCTCTTCAGGTCATTGACCAGGTCCTGCCGTGTAGTTCTGGGCTGATCCCTCACCTTCCTCATGATCATTGATGCCCCACGAGGTGAGATCTTGCATGGAGCCCCAGACCGAGGGTGATTGACCGTCATCTTGAACTTCTTCCATTTTCTAATAATTGCGCCAACAGTTGTTGCCTTCTCACCAAGCTGCTTGCCTATTGTCCTGTAGCCCATCCCAGCCTTGTGCAGGTCTACAATTGTATCCCTGATGTCCTTACACAGCTCTCTGGTCTTGGCTATTGTGGAGAGGTTGGAGTCTGTTTGATTGAATGTGTGGACAGGTGTCTTTTATACAGGTAACGAGTTCAAACAAGTGCAGTTAATACAGGTAATGAGTGGAGAACAGGAGGGCTTCTTAAAGAAAAACTAACAGGTCTGTGAGAGCCGGAATTCTTACTGGTTGGTAGGTGATCAAATACTTATGTCATGCAATAAAATGCAAATTAATTACTTAAAAATCATACAATGTGATTTTCAGGATTTTTGTTTTAGATTCCGTCTCTCACAGTTGAAGTGTACCTATGATAAAAATTACAGACCTCTACATGCTTTGTAAGTAGGAAAACCTGCAAAATCGTCAGTGTATCAAATACTTGTTCTCCCCACTGTATGTTAGAGTCATTAAAACTCGTTTTTCAACCACCACAAATTTCTTGTTAACAAACTATAGCTTTGGCAAGTAGGTTAGGACATCTACTTCGTGCATGAGACAAGTAATTTTTCCAACAATTGTTTACAGACAGATTATTTCACTTATAATTCACTGAATCACAATTCCAGTGGGTCAGAAGTTTACATACACTAAGTTGACTGTGCCTTCAAACAGCATGAAAAATTCCAGAAAATGATGTCATGGCTTTAGAAGCTTCTGATAGGCTAATTGACATAATTTGAGTCAATTGGAGGTGAACCTGTGGATGTATTTCAAGGCCTACCTTCAAACTCAGTGACCAAGACCTCAGAAAACATATTGTAGAACTCCACAAGTCTGGTTCATCCTTGGGAGCAATTTCCAAACGCCAGAAGGTACTACATTCATCTGTAGAAACAATAGTACGCAAGTATAAACACCATGGGACCACGCAGCCTTCATACCGCTCAGGGAGGAGACGCGTTCTGTCTCCTAGAGATGAACGTACTTTGGTGCGAAAAGTGCAAATCAATCCCAGAACAACAGCAAAGGACCTTGTGAAGATGCTGGAGGAAACCGGTACAAAAGTATCTATATCCACAGTAAAACGAGTCCTATATTGACATAACCTGAAAGGCCGCTCAGCATGGAAAAAGTCACTGCTCCAAAATCGCCATAAAAAAGCCAGACTACGGTTTGCAACTGCACATGGGGACAAAGATCGTACTTTTTGGAGAAATGTTGTCACGGCCGATGAAAGAACTGGACCAAGGTGCAGCGCGGTGAGCATACATTTTCCATTTATTTTAGAAATGGAGACATAAAAAGGCTCTCTAAGGTCAGGGTGTGACAGTACCTCCCCCCAAATGTGGGGACTCCGGCCGCAAAACCTGAACCTGTAGGGGAGGGTCTGGGTGGGCATCTATCCGCAGTGGCGGCTCAGGTGCGGGACGCCGACCCCGCTCCACCACTGGCTCACCCCACTTTGGTGGCACCTCTGGTGCGGGGACCCTCGTCGCCGACTCCGGACTGGGGACCCTCGTTGCGGGCCCCGGACTGGGGACCCTCGTTGGGGACCCTCGTTGCGGACTGGGGACCGTCGCTGGAGGCTCCGGACTGGAGACCGTCGCTGGAGGCTCCGAACTGGGGAACGTCGCTGGTGGCTCCGGACTGGAGGCCGTCGCTGGTGGCTCCGGACTGGAGGCCGTCGCTGGTGGCTCCGGACTGGGGACCGTCGCTGGAGGCTCCGGACTGAGGACCGTCGCTGGAGGCTCCGGACTGGAGGCCGTCGCTGGTGGCTCCGGACTGGAGGCCGTCGCTGGTGGCTCCGGACTGGGGACCGTCGCTGGAGGCTCCGGACTGAGGACCGTCGCTGGAGGCTCCGGACTGGGGACCGTCGCTGGAGGCTCCGGACTGGAGGCCGTCACGGGAGGCTTCGTGCCATGGATCGTCACTGGAGGCTTCTTGCCATGGATCATCACTGGAGGCTTCGTGCCATGGATCATCACTGGAGGCTTCGTGCCATGGATCATCACTGGAGGCTTCTTACCATGGATCATCACTGGAGGCTTCTTGCCATGGATCATCACTGGAGGCTTTGTGCCATGGATCATCACTGGAGGCTTCGTGCCATGGATCATCACTGGAGGCTTCTTGCCATGGATCATCACTGGAGGCTTCTTGCCATGGATCATCACTGGAGGCTTCGTGCCATGGATCATCACTGGAGGCTTCTTGCCATGGATCATCACTGGAGTGAGGAGACGTATGGGCAGTCTGGTACGTGGAGCTGCCACAGGGCTCACCAGGCTGGGGAGACATACAGGAGGCCTGGTTCTGACAGCAGGCACAGGACTCACCAGGCTGGGGAGACATACTGGAGGCTTGGTTCTTGGCGGAGGCACCGGATACACTGGGCCGTGGAGGCGCACTGGAGGTCTCGAGCGTAGAGCCTGCACAACCCGTCCTGGCTGGATGGTTATCTTCGCCCTGCACATGCGGGGCGCTGGCACAGAACGCACTGGGCTGTGCAGACGCACCGGAGACACTGTGTGTAGAGCCGGCGCAGGATATACTGGGCCGAGGAGGCGTACTGGAGGTCTGGAGAGCAGGGCTGGCACAATCCGTCCTGGCTGGATGCTCACCCTAGCCCGGCAACTGCGGGATGCTGGCACAGGACGTACTGGGCTGTGGACGCGCACTGGAGACACCGTGCGCTTCACCGCATAACATGGTGCCTGACCAGTACCACGCTCCTCAAAGCGACTATCTTGCTCCAGACTCCAACCCCTCCAAACTCTTTCGTCCCTCTCCACTGCCAACCACTCCTCGCTCAAACGGTCCAAGAATTCCTCCTCGGTCTCGGACTCACCCCTCAGCACCGACGCCCACGTCATCTGCCCCCCCCCCCCCAAAAAAACAATTTGGTGGTGCCTCGTGGTGAGCGTACATTTTCCCTTTATTTTAGAAATGTCGCCAACAAAACAATAAACCATACAAAACGACCGTGAAGCTTAAGGGCATTAGTGCCACAAACAAAGTTAACTACCCACAACGAAAGGAGAGAAAAAGGGCTACCTAAGTATGGTTCTCAAACAGAGACAACGATAGACAGCTGTCCCTGATTGAGAACCATACCCGGCCAAAACATAGAAACACAAAATCATAGAAAACAAAACAGAATGCCCACCCCAAATCACACCCTGACCAAACCAAATAGAGACATAAAAAGGCTCTCTAAGGTCAGGGTGTGACAAATGTCCTCTGGTCTGATGAAACAAAAATAGAACTGTTTGGCCATAATGACCATAGTTATGTTTGGAGGAAAAATGAGGATGCTTGCAAGCTGAAGAACACCATCCCAACCGTGAAGCACAGGGGTGGCAGCATCATGTTGTGGGGGTGATTTGCTGCAGGAGGGGCTGGTGCACTTCACAAAATAGATGGCATCATGAGGGAGGAAAATTATGTGAATGTATTAAAGCAACATCTCAAGACATCAGTCAGAAAGTTAAAGCTTGGTCGCAAATGGGTCTTCCAAATGGACAATGACCGCAAGCATACTTCCAAAGTCTTGGCAAAATGGCTTAAGGACAACCAAGTCAAGGTATTGGAGTGGCCATCACAAAGCCCTGACCTCAATCCCATAGAAAATTTGTTGGCAGAAGTGAAAAAGCATGTGCGAGCAAGATGCCTATAAACCTCACTCAGTTACACCATTCATAAACCATGTGCCATGGAATGGGTACATCGAAAATCTCTTCCCAACTATTTTGCAATTTATATAGCACAGCTGTCAGTTTGTTGGTCATTAAATTGGTATATGTTTTTATTTATCACACTTTTCAAATTCCTATTCGTTATATAAATAGGCCCTTTTGTTCATATAATTTAAAAAGCAGGTCACTAGGTGTAGGCAAAACCATAAGCAAATAGGTAAACTGACTAAAGAGTTAATCAGGGTGATTTTTCCACAAATAGACAGGTATTTTCCTTTCCATGGTAGCAAGATCTTATCTATTTTTGCTAACTTTCTATAACAATGTATTGGAGTGAGATCATTTCTTTCTTTTGGGATTTGTATACCGAGTATGTCCACATCTCCATCAGACCATTTAATTGGTAAACTACACTACACGGTAATGTAAAATTAGCATTTTTTGTGATCCAATACGTAATATAGTACACTTATCATAATTTGGTTTTAATCCAGAGAGGATAGCAAAAGTATATAGATCCTCTATGAGGCCGTGGAGAGATTCTAATTGTGGTTTTAAAAGAAATCATGAATCATGAATCATGCTTCCCACAGTTGTGTCAAGTTGTCTGAATGTCCTTTGATTGGTGGACCATTCTTAATTCACACGGGAAACTGTTGAGCGTGAAAAACGTAGCAGCGTTGCAGTTTTTGACACAAACCGGTGCGCCTGGCACCTACTACCATACCCTGTTCAAAGGCACTTAAATCTTTAGACTTGCCCATTCACCCTCTGAATGGCACTCATTTACAACCCATGTCTCAAGGCTTAAAATCCTTCTTTAACCTGTCTCATCCCCTTCATCTACACTGATTGAAGTGGATTTAACAAGTGACATCAATAAGGAATCATAGCTTTGACCTGGATTCACCTGGTCAGTCTATGTCAGACATGGGCAAACTACGGCCCGCGGGCCACATACGGCCCGTTAGGCTTTTTAATCCGGCCCGCCGAACTTGTCCAAATTATAGTAAAAACCTCATTTTTTCCCCCTTTCCCTGCAATGCCCACGTTTCCCCAATAGATGGCGCACTCAAAACACATTGACCGTTGTTGGAGTGGCGCGTATTTCTCTTTATTTCACTTTAATTTTGGCGAGTCCGTGGCGAGTTTGTAGAGCGCGCGGTCAGGACAATCCATCCATGATTTTGCGGAGTTTAACACAAGTAGATATTATTGAGCTTGAGTATTTCGTTGTGTAATAATATGTTTTGAATGTTGAAAGTGATTCCATTTTTCAATAAATGTTGATTTCTTTAACTTTGCACCTTCGATTGAAACTTATTAAAAACAGACGCAATCTTGATAAATCACAGTGCGTATGTTATTTTAATCTATTTACATTTCCTCATCCCGGTATCTGCGAAATAGTATGTAAATGCCATATCTTGCATATTCCTTGAGACAAATTTATTAACTGATAAGGGCTATTTTTCACATTTGAAAGACAGTTAATAAATTGGGTTGTAGTGTTCTTACTGTGCTATGAGGTTTGCACACACTACATTTAATGCTTTAGTATATCCGGCCCAAACACTCCCTCCAAATGCTCCTGGCCCGGCCCCTCTGTCAAATTTTAGAACCCATTGTGGCCCGCGAGTCAAAAAGTTTGCCCACCCCTGGTCTATGTCATGGAAAGAGCAGGTGTCCTTAGTGTTTTGTACACAGTGCATTATATTCTTATATTACTAGTCTACAGCCATGTATGTTCTACTCAGTTCTCCAGGTGTCTGTCTGTGCTGTAGTGAGAGTTGTAATGATTATTTCTACCACAATGTAGGGCCTGTGAGGCAGCCCAGGACTGGTATTGAAGAGAGTAGGAGATTGTCCTGGCTTCTGTGTGCTGTAGTGTGCGTTTCTACCACATAGTGTTAGAGCTGATGTTGGAGAGTAGGAGATAGATGGTAGCGCGCTATGAGTTGGATGGTAGAGAGAGGGGCTGTGGATTGGTTAGTTGTGTTGGTGTCAGCAGTCTGAGGCAGAGAGGTGATAGAAGATAAATTCCCCACTCTAGCAGGTTTTAACCCCGTCCTCTGTAAAACAGGCTTATACCCACAATAGAAGGCTTACCAACGCAGAACTCGCCGGGAGGGAGGCAGAATGCATAGACCACAAAAGAGATACAGCAACCCACCACCCAACGAGTTCATTCTGAGCCTGGTCCGTCTTTGCCTTACCAATACCTACAGGCCAGGCAGAAAACAGCTTTTAATATTGCAGATAGATTGTAGCTTCCATCAATGTAATTTTCTGCATCATTTCCAATCCCCCATATATTCTTGGGTAAATATATATATTAGATATTTTTTAAATCATTTTTCTTTTCATTTCCCCTAACCCTACCACCCCTCCCCTAATTGGAGTAAACTAATGGACAACAACACTTACTGTAGGCTTCTACTTCCAGCTTATGCACATTATACGGACACAATGTATTTTACAATAGTTATATTTTGTTTGTTTTCAATCCCACCCTTCAGCTCCCCTCAACCCCTCCCATCTATCTCTGAACACCGTCCAGTTTTTATTTCTATTTTCCATATATGTTTCAACTGTGCTGTGATGTTTCAGGTGTTGGGTTTTGAACCTTTCAGTTCTCATTGTTTCTACAGATTGTAAACTAAAGATGAACATTTTAGCTAAAAGTATACCCAGCAGTGCTATCTGCAGAGTTATCTCCAGGTAAATGTTGCAATTCTTCAGCCATTCCTGCAACCAAAAACAAGCTACATATGGACAGTACCAAAACAACTGATCTAATGATTCTCTCTGCTTGGTTTTAACAAATTCGGTCGTATCAGACTTGGAGATAATACAGAATTTAGTGTTCTTCATTTATTTCAGTTGTTTGCCAACTCACGAAAATTGTGATAGCATCCAACGTGCTCAACTGAATTTCCTTCATTTCTCCAGAGGTGGCTTGGAAATGACATTTAAGTGTGCAGCTGACTGGCATGAGAGAATAGCTTAGAGTTACACTGATTTTATCATAAAAATCAAACATCCCTTTCCTTTGAATACACATGGTCATTTATATCATACATGGCTCACCCAAAATCAATGTATTCTTAGTTCCATGGTGCTGTACTATAAGCACTCCGGTAAGGGGTAGGCTACATAGTGCATATAGGGATGGGATGGAAAGAGTAGGCTAAAGGACCAGCTATTGCTCCACCATGGATAAGGGAAGCTCTTATACATTCGACAGCAGGCGCAGCAAGACAAAACAGATCGTGGAAAGCGACAGAATCTGTTACGGCCAGCGGTTTGTTTCTCCAGCGTATGAAAGGATGGGAGGGGAAAAGCCCCTGACCACAGCACTATGCTTTCACGGCTCAGTCCATCCGCCCTCTCTGGCAGGCTAGCCTGGTCAGCGTGATGCTGGATGCTCCAGTGCAGAAGCTCAATGCCAAACCTTCTGCTGCCCCCCCCCCCCCTCTCCCAACACGGGTTTATCTGCCGCTTTATCTGTCCTGAGCCCGAGCCTCTCCGCTCAGTCACCATATACAATGTAAAAGTCTGCCTAATCAATTCTGGGGCTGCGTAGAACCAACTTGCATTGCACTGCACCCATCCTGAATACTATGGAGAGCACTACATATGGAGAATAAAGTAATACATGTGTTGCAATGAATGTAATGATCCTTCACTAGGAGTTTTAATTGAAGTGTTTAATAGAGTGGATGTGTGAGAATGAGAATAGTTGAGTATGTGGGACAAAAGGACACAATCAAAAGAGTATTGAGAAAGGCCGATTGATAGTGAGGGATTCCTCTGGGTGCAGTGTGCTACTCGGCATGCTGCCAATTGAGGGGGTTAAACAGAACATGACACATGATTAAAGGTTGAAGTCCTGTCACTAGTTCAAGCCAGTGTTAGAGATCTACTTTGGAAAATACTGCCAGTTGAGAACAACATTGTAGAGGCAAATCTGTTTCTTAATATGAGTATAGTTTATATCACTGATTTGCATTAACATAAAGCAACACATTATAAATCCTCAGTAATCAAAGAATATTGTCAGAGTTACATTGATATTGTCATAACAAACAGTAACTCGGGCCATCTTTCGCGTCATAATGAGATAAGAGTACTGCTCCTCTCTGTGTCCATAGGAGTTGCATGCATAACAACACATATGATTTCAGTCTTTCTATTGACAGCAGGTAGTGAGTTCAGGCTGGTTTCCGTTATGGGGCCTCACTTGCTCTATGGTGTTATGAATACTGGGATTGTTCTCTGGCGTCTGTCAGCACTTGAAGAATGTTGAGAAAGGAAGACCAGACCCTTTTTACCCCACTGGAGAGATGAGATGGGCCAAATGGGACTCTGGAAAGGCTAACCAGCCACCGCCAGACCCATATGTATAGCCCTGGTCTTATATTTGTCTGAAGCAATCCACTACTGGTTGTAGCAGAAGGTCAATAAACCATTTATCTGGCCTTCCTGTCCTCAACCAACATCTAACATTAACAACCAGTTATGAATCCCACTTAAAATACTGATTCCTGTTCAATATGAATTTCCTGAGTTTTTGATCAAAAGTAATATGTCTATGAAAACTTAATGTATTTCAATGTATCTTTTCTAAAATATCCCCCTTAAACCTTTCAGCTGTGTCCTTCTCTACATGGCCCCTGGACAATATGAAGCTCATAGTTAGGGTTAAGGGTTAGGATGATGAACCCTGGCATGGGCACTGGGTAGAGAGGTCAGGGTGTTAGAAGGGTTAAGTATTTTTGTTTTTGATTTGTTGTATTGTGTGGTGGCCCCTCCCAGCCCCCTCCCCTGGGTTCCGTGGCCCTGGGGCCGTTATAAATAGTCCCGTGGGCTCCCCCTGCTCTGACAGTGAGGCTAAATGTCTGCAGGACATGCTCAACCTTTGTCTATCAATGTTCCTCTACTAACCACCAGCAGGGTTGGCATATAGATGCACAGAGACCAACGCTCCGCTCCACACAGACAGGACACAGGTCTCTATGACTAGACTAGACAGAAAGCGACGTTGCAGGTCATTGGAAGTCAGTAAAGTTAGTGACTCCTAGAGAGTTGCATGTGGAACTGTTGTTTAAGTGCGGAAGCATCTTTAGGTTTAGAGAGGCATTTTTTGCTTCTAAGTTTGCTGTCTTGTTTTTTGTTTATACTACCTTGAAGGCATCACTGAGATAGTCATTATTGATACGGTAAACAGAGCTTGGTGACTCAAAAGAAGAATACACATTTCTCCTGTTTTCGCTCCTCTTTTCATCCCTCCATTGCTTTGGGGTAGCCTCTTGACTTTTTGGCCATCATGTGGGAGTTCCGGTCCATGTCGTTCTGGCGGGCGGTGTTCGCCGAGTTCTATGGCACCATGTTCTTTGTGTTCTTTGGTCTGGGGGCGGCTTTGCGCTGGACCACCGGGCCCCACAACGTTCTCCATGTGGCCTTTTGCTTTGGCTTGGCCGCTGCCACCCTCATCCAGTCCATCGGTCACATCAGCGGGGGACACATCAACCCGGCTGTCACCTTCGCCTACCTGATTGGCTCCCAGATGTCCCTGTTCCGCGCCTTTTTCTACATCGTGGCCCAGTGTCTGGGGGCGCTGGCTGGGGCCGCCGTGCTCTACGGGGTCACCCCCAACAACATGAGGGGAAACCTGGCACTCAACACGGTAAGACTACCTGACCAATGACAGGTGATATAGGAATGAACCAGGGTTGGGGTCAATTCCATTTCAATTCAGTCAATTCAGCTGGAATTGATCACAACCCTGATAGGAAAGTCTGTGGTGACAATCACACATTTCAGAGTTCCATTGTCATCTGCAATGAATAAATAAAATTAACTTGACAGGTGATAAAGAACATCTGTGTGTGTAACTACGACTTATTTATTTGTACTATTTTCTAAATTGTAGACATCAAAACTATGAAATAACAGATATGGAATCATGTAGTAACCAAAAAAGTGTTAAACAAATCAAAATATGTTTTATATTTGAGATTCTTCAAAGTAGCCTTGATGACAGCTTGCACACTCTTGGCATTCTCTCATGGGGAATGCTTTTCCAGCAGTCTTGAAGGAGTTCCCACATATGCTGAGCACTTGTCATCAAGGCAAAGGATGGTTACTACATGATTCCATATGTGTTACTTCATAGTTTTGATGTCTTCACTATTATTCTACAATGTAGAAAATAGTAAAAATAAAGAAAAACCCTGGAAAGAGTAGGTGAGTCCAAACTTTTGACTAGTACTGTATATATATATATATATCTGAACAATGTTAGATGTTATGAATAGTTAATAGTCATAAAATATCTGTAACTCTTTAGAATGCATGCGCAATGTAAGATTTGCCAATTATACTTTTTTAGTGAGCTATTTTTATGCATTCAAGGTTTAACCTATTGATTGATTGACTAACAGTTAGAGTTTTTCATATCGGCCAGTGGAGTAGATATAACTTCAAAACGTGAACAGTAATCATTCATTCAACTGTCTGTTCTATCTCGTCCCCCTTCTCCAGCTGCAGCCAGGTATCAGCCTGGGCATGGCCACCACCATGGAGGTGTTCCTCACCCTGCAGCTGGTTGTCTGCATCTTCGCTGTGACCGATGAGAGGCGTAATGGACGCCTGGGCTCTGCCGCCCTAGCCATCGGCTTCTCTGTCCTCATAGGACACCTGCTGGGGGTAAGACATGTATTCCAAATATATAAAATATATGTTTATAGACCATAGAATACAGGGAATTGTATTGGGTGAAAGCGGGCTTAGACACAGGGTTGGGTGGGTTGAAGTTTAGAGATTTTTAGCACTTTAAAAATGTTGTATTTACTTAACTTTTTTGACAACTGTTTTTTAATAACTTGTAATAATGCTGAAAGAGCAATAAACTAAACTAAGAGACATAGGCTTGGAGTGGGGTGGTAAGAGACCATTATGATGCATTATGATAGGATCAGGGCTAGGTTTCCCTAATGCGTGGTAGCACTAAGATCATCTTAATTCCATTGAAATTGAGTGGACGAAACATGATCTTAGCGCTACAGTACGATGCTTTTGGGAAACCCGGCCCTGAACAATATAGAACATCAGTCAGAATGGGATATTTAGGGATAGGTCAATTCCAATAATGTATATGAATAGATGATGTCAGAAGCAGGAATGCCTGATTAAACATGGGAATCCCCATCTCTGTGACTACAAGAGAGAATGGGTGTGTAATCCATTGTTTTGATGGGGTTGGTCAGGACTCTAGATAGACCAATATGAGTGCATTAAAAAGTACTATTGTATGATGTAGGTAGGTTTTTCACCACTGCACTCTACATACTGTTACCAAAATATAACCCCGGGTCTATTCTCTTTGATATAGATGTACTACACTGGTGCTGGAATGAACCCTGCCAGGTCCTTCGCCCCCGCTGTCCTGGTCAGAAACTTTGTCAACCACTGGGTAAGACACTTGGTTCACACCTTACAAAGCCACAACGTACAGCAATTTAAAGATTTTACAACAATTTACAGCAATTTACAACAACTTACAATATGTTGTTTGGAGTTTAGAACTGTGAAAAAGCTAGATGAACTCACCAACACATTCCCCTCTCTATCTCTCTCTTTGTGTCTCTGTCTCCCTCTCCCTGGTCTGGTCTGGTCCTGTGCCAGGTGTACTGGGTGGGTCCGATGATTGGTGGTGCTATGGGAGCTATTATCTATGATTTCATGCTGTTTCCCCGCATGCGCGGTCTCTCTGAGAGGATGGCCATACTGAAGGGCACCAGGCCCACAGAGGCTGAGAGCCAGCAGGACACCCGAGGAGAGGCCATCGAGCTCAAGACTCAGGCCCTATAAGCCTGGTGGAAGAAGGTTGGCTTTTTGAACCCCCTATCCCCCTATTCTGTACCCAAATCCCCTCCGAACCCTCAACCCCACCCAACACACACGCGCACACATACCTCTTCCCCCCTTCCCCTTTAACCCACCCACACACATAGTACATATGGACCACAGACACAAACCCTCCTCACCCTCACAACAATTCCACCTTCCTCACCATCCTCATTCTCACTCTGCTGATCCAGAAACAGGACGTGCTGAATTACAGGGCAGCCAAAGCCCTAACCACCCTCCAACACTCCACCACTGACCCTCACCCATACCTCCCCCTTGGACTGCAGGATAAAGACGTAGGGTAAGAAGAGGACTTAGTTGCCACTGAAGAAAGCACCCTACTGTGGCCTGTGGTGTAGGGAATGGGTCACTCCTGGCTGACCAGGTGGCTATAACTGCTCAGGACAGGGGCATCTCTCTCTCTCTCTCTCTCTCGTTTGTAGTCTGCTAGGAGTGAAGCTACAGTAGAGCAGTGGACTTCTGCATGCTTTTTCCATTTTTTCATCCAGTTTGAATCTCTCCCTTGTGTTTTTCTGTTTTTGTTTCATGAAACTTTGGGAACCTGACATGTATGTTATATTATACCTTCAAAGAATTTATGAGGATTTTATTCGACTCAAATTCAATTTTCAAGTCTTGCGTGTGTTGTGTGTGCCTGTTTTAGCAAACCATTTTTATTCTGGCCTTTTTTCATTACCACAATTCCTTTGTTCGTTATCATGCTTTGTTGTCTTTATTCATCACGCTGTAGCCTATTCTAAGGGAAAGAAGCATCTTTTTCCCCCCTCCTCCTTCATTGATTTTGCTACAGTAAAGTTCTGATTCACTAGTAGTTTTACAGACAACATATTTAGAGTGCTCCCCTTTTATCGCAAAGCCCTTAAATTTTTGCGTTGAAGTCAAATTGTTCTGAGTCTGTGTCTTTTCAAGGGGAGCACAAACACAGTCAGATTTATATCAGAATAAACACACAACACACAAAACTTAACAGGTCTTTTGTTAACTCAATCTCCATCTCTATTTAAACACATCTTGAAAGGGAAAGGGGGATACCTAGTCAGTTGTACAACTGAATGCATTCAACTGAAATATGTCTTCCGCATTTAACCCAACCCCTTTGAATCAGAGAGGTGCGGGGGGTTGCCTTAATTGACATCCACGTCATCGGCGCCCGGGGAACAGTGGGTTAACTGCCTTGCTCAAGGGCAGAATGACAGATTTTTACCTTGTCAGCTCGAGGATTCGATTCAGCAACCTTTCGGTTACTGGCGCAAGTCTCCTACCCGCAAAGCTACCAAATTGTACATTATTATACATTTTTTACTACAAAATTCCACTTCTTTGACCTGTTGGCTCTCCTTGACTTCGATACAGCCATGTTAAGTGCCTAAGAAGATAAAAGGGTTTTTACTGTATGCAGTTCAGTACCAGTATTATCTGTACCAGACTGTTACGTTTTACTCAGTTTCTGGAATGCCTTTTTTTTCATTAAAGCTTGTGCCCTTAGAGCGGATTTATGTACAGACGTGTGACAGCTGGATTGGCTTTCATTTCGTGTCATTTTATGTAATAACAACAACAAAAAACCTGACTGGCTTTGTTATGTGGATCAAGCTTGTTTTCTTAGTTGATTGTAGTTCTTTCTTATACATAACCTTTTAAAGAAAAAAAATCACCAAAATGTGGCTGAAAACCAAAATGAGTGCATGATGATGCAGTGGCTTCTTGCTGGTGTTAGCAGACACCTGGTGCGTTTTCTCTTCTCTCTAGGGGGAGAGGTTATCTTTTCTCTCTAGGGGGAGAGGTTCTCTTTTCTCTCTTGGGGGAGAGGTTATCTTTTCTCTCTAGGGGGAGAGGTTCTCTTTTCTCTCTTGAGGGAGAGGTTCTCTTTCCTCTCTAGGGGGAGAGGTTCTCTTTTCTCTCTAGGGGGAGAGGTTCTAGGGGGAGAGGTTCTCTTTTCTCTCTAGGGGAAGAGGGATCGATTTAAGATCAGGGAGTTATTTTCAGTGTACCGGTAAGTCCACCCTCCTCTCTGATATCTAGTCTGTTTGCCCTCCAAACTCAGGTTCTTATAACCTGGTCCTAGTTCTGTTTGTGATATGTTGCCACTAAGTTAGCAAGACAGCACAAACAGATCTGAAACCAGGCTATGGTTCTTACACCTGGGGGGTAAAAACAGAGAAGAATCGAGAAGATAATCACCTAAACTGAGGCGATTTAATTCTTTAGCTTTGTGTTACTAGGTGTGGACGTGGGGTAAACTAAACGTGCACCTGTATGATCTCTTCATAACATCTCTATCAGAGGGACATTAAACTTGGAGGTCAAACCCCCCTTTTTTGACTCCTTAGTCCCACTCTTCCCTCCATTCCTCCTTCCTGCTTTCACCCCCTACCTCCTCCCACTGTTTACAAGGCGGCCATTTTGTGTTCCGATCTAAAGGTGACAGGACAGTTGATGCTGCAGGGACTCTTGTGATGGGATGGAGGGGTACTGCAGTGTTGAACCAGCTCATAGCGTTATTACAAACCACTTCCATTTTCACTACTTGATAGAGCAGTAAACTGAACAAGACATGAAGCTGATTCTCCTTTTACATTCGCTTTCATTTCGCTTGATTCCTCCAGCGGTAGATAGAATAGATTTCCTTCCTTATTTTAGTTTATGACTTATTTTGAAATTAAAATAATTATGTTTGTATTCCATTGAAAAGCTTTGTGATGTACAGTGTAAAATTGTATTTTTTAATTGACCATGATTGTTGAAACTGGATGGATAGACAATATAATTTCAAATCTATACAATGTCTCCTCTTTGGCCATTTGGTTATGAAAGGTATGGGAAAAGACGTGATACAGTATAACAATATGCTTGGATCCTATCAAGAACATATTATAAACATACTTTCATAATCAGAGAACCCTGGATTGATTATTTTATATGTAAAAAAAAAACATCCTAAAATTCAGATTATTCTGTCGGTCTGTTTTCTTCTAGATTGAACTGTAGGAAAAAACAGTTTAGATGTTCATTATTACCAGGGAGATGACAGGTGTTTTCAATTTCAATTTTACACAAATATGTTTTATTAAGATGCTCATATTTCTGTTGGTAAATGATTGGCATTGTCACTACTGGTCTCAATGACATACAATATTACAGCGCATTCATTTAGGGTACTAAGTTCAATAATATAAACTCAATTGGCTCCAATCCCCTTGAACCGAATATACATTATTTCTAAGCCAATTGTAAAATCTAACCTCAATATAAATTTGATATTTATTAACTCCAACAGGGATTGAATTTATGTAAATAAAAATGGACTTGGAATTAATGGTTTGTGCATACATCTTCGATAAGAAGAATATTACCAACTGTTACCAACATTAAGACCTCAGTGTGTGTTATTGTTTACTAAAGTCTCATTAGTCTCTCTGAATGGCACACAGTTGTGATATTTAGCATGCTCCTATATTGACCCAACAGCAAATCATTTTATTGAGAAAAATTAAAACTTCAAGTGAGACTGTCCAAAAGGTAAGGTATCCTAGACTGGCAGCACATAATATTGATATGATGGTTCCTAATCTGAATAGATTCTCTCAATAGCCTATATCTGGGTTTGTAGCCATGGTAGACCATCAGCACTACCAGGTGGCCAGAGGATGTATATGCATTTAAGTGACAACTGCTGAAATAACAAATTATCTTTGTTCATACCCTCTATAGGAGACATGTTATTCTCACTTTAAGTAGCAAGAGACACTGTATTAAACCGGACAACCTCCAAACATCAACTTAGTCTCAGACAGTTTATTAGAAATACGTAAACAAAAATTCCCACTGCATTTAACAAACTGAAATTTATTTAACCTGATCTGCAAAAAAAAATTTGCCGAAACATAGTAGTGCATTTTCTTTAACACTTGCAAATTAAATTAGGTAACTTATTGACAAGTTATATTTTTGTTATGTTTATTTTTGTTATCTGCTCCTACACTTTTGTTTGATACAAAATGTCCAACGACCACTGCATTGAAATAAACTACCGGTATAACCTTTGAAAATGTTCTGTATTTACACTGATATATACTAAAGAAAAAACATCCTCGCAAAATGCGATTGCAAGGAAAGGTTGTATCATTCATGTTATACTGTAAAATATGTTTAACATGCATATTCATTTAAATCTCAATATTTAAAATCAATGAATGAACTATTACCTGTAATATTTGCACGTTAATGTACACTGGGAAAATATTTGCTTTGAGTTAAAACAATAGACACATTAACAAAAATCTAAATCAAACTGAAACAAAATGAACAGTATGAACAATAAAATGGGACATTTTATTTAAAAAAAAGAAAAGAAACTACTTTATTGAAAATAGGCGGTTGTTTTGAAACCTGTTTTTCCCCCTCATTTACAATTCACAAATATGTCTAAATTCAATACGTAACCTCACAGACAATATTAAATAAAAAAGGGAGAGGTGGGGTGTAACTAAGATATTATCCCATCAGAGCAGGGCCACATTCAGCAGGCAAACATTGTCAAACGTTGCAGATAGAAATAGCATGAATAGAACCGACATGATTCCTTAATTCTACATGTCAGAGGCGTGTTTGATCTACATTACGTATTTCAATCTGAATGTTCCACAACGTGGCCCTTGGTTAAGTTAAAGGACGATATAACTAAACCCCACAACAACACATCATGGAAACAACTGACTTTTCCATGCAGAATTAGAACAGCACCACACTAGGACAGTGGCTGAAGAATGCTCTGGTGTCATGTTACGACAAACAGTCTTTCGTCAGTGAGTTTCCTGTGATGTGTTTGGAAAACTGGTGATGTTTCCTCCTTTCAAATATGGCTACCAATAACTCATCTCTAATCTTTCTCTTCAACCGACGTTTGGAGGCTTTACTTCCTTGTTGTCATCGGTTACAAAACTTCCTTTATGCTCCCATTACTCCAAGTCTGGTATCTCTGAAAAGTTAGAAGACTTAAGGTAAAAAGTTATTCTACCAATTCCACAACATCGCTCATGTGTGGATGGTATGAGGATTTTCAAGAAACTTAAAATGAAATGTACTATGAAAATGCTCAAGAATGTCTGCTTCCTACAGTCTTTGGTCATGTGCTAAAATGTTATCAAAACTTACTTTCATCATCACTGTCGTGCTGTAAATAAAATAAATTGACGATTAGTGTCAAATTTACTCGAAATGGCAAAACATAAAAGCAAGTAGATATCCTTTTCCTTACATCATCGTATACAGTAACGTTACATGTTTGCAATTCCTTTGATATTTGCTGTAAGGTTAATTTGGAGATAAAAAATAAATAGAAACACAAACCTCTTTTAGACCTTCCATACCCAGATCTGGCATACCGTCTTCTCCTCCCATCGTGTTCATCATCTGAAAAAAAGAGACAACAATCACTGTTTGGACATATAAAAAAAAAAAACTACAATGATTGAACATTTAAAAACAATACACACTGTGTGCAACATGACATGATTGCTTTGCTTGCCTCTGAAAACTTGTCAAAACTGGACAGATCCTCATCAGAATCATCTTCCCAGTCTTTCCAGTTGTTGAAGTCAACACCCAGCCATTGAAACTGTGGAAAACAAAAAAGACATCCCAAATCAACATTTTAACCAACATTTAAGACAAAATGCCCCTCTTATGTGATCTTAGTCTCAGAGTAGGATTGCTGATCAGTTTGACCTTTTTGATGAATAAGATACATGAACATGAGGGATGTAATCCTAGATGAGCACTCCTACTCTGAGACACTTTCTGAAGATGAGCCCAGAAATACAAAACAGAAGAGGGAATGTAGAATATTGTACCAAAACATTTCTGACCTTTGCCTTGTCCTTCGTTAACCGTGGCCATGCAATACCTGCCTTTGCTTTCTTTAGACAACACAACACAGACCTGTCTGTACGTTTGTGCTTGGACTCCTACAAGGAGAAGAAGAGAGATGCTCATAATATATTACAAGTAATTTTGTATGAGGGATCATCTTTTTCATCCTATTTAACATCCAGGTCATTGCAGTTGGTGATTCAGCAGCTAAATGAAAAAATAAAATAATAATACTTACATTGGGGTCAATTGAGTCAAATAGGTCCAATTCATTTTGGTGTTTGAGGTTTTCAATCCCGCCAACACAACTGAAAAGACAGAACAGAGTAAAATACAGTGACTTCAGAAAGTATTCATACCCCTTGATTTATTTCACATTTTGTTGCGTTACAGTCTGAATTAAAAATGGATTAAATATATATATATTATTGTTTTTCATCCATCTACACAAAATACCCCATAATGACAAAGTGAAAACAAATGTATTGATAATTAAATACAGAAATCTAATTTACAGAACTATTCACACCCCTGAGTCAAAACTTTGTAGAAGTACCTTTGGTAGCAATTACAGCTATGTCTTTCTGGGTAAATATCTAAGAGCTTTCCACACCTGGATTGTCAAACATTTTCCCATTATTCTTTTCAAAAAAATGTAAGCTCTGTGAAATTGGTTGTTGATCATTGCTAGACAACCATTTTCAGGTCTTGCCAGATTTTCAAGTCAAAACTATAACTCAGCCAGGAACATTTACTGCCTTCTTGGTAAGCAACTCCAGTGTAGATTTAGCCTTGTGATTTAGGTTATTGTCCAGTGTCTGGTAGAAAGCAGACTGAACCAGGTTTTCCACTACGATTTTGCTTGTGTTTAGCTCCATTCAGTTTAATTTATATCCTGAAAAACTCCCAAGTCCTTAACGATTACAAGCATACCCATAACATACTGCAGCCACCACTATGATTGAAAATATGGAAAGTGGTACTCAGTAAATGTGTTGTATTTGCCCCAAACATAACACTTTGTATTCAGGTCAAAAGATGATTTGATTTGCCACATTTTTGCAGTATTACTTTTGGTGCCTTGTTGCAAACAGGATGCATGTTTTGGAATATTTGTATTCTGTACAGGCTTCCTTCTTTGCCCTCTATCATTTAGGTTAGTATTGTGGAGTAACTACAATGTTGTTGATCCATCCTCAGTTCTCTCTTATCACAGCGATTAAAGTCTGACTGTTTTAAAGTCACCATTGGCTTCATGGGTTAGGGCGGTTTCCTTCCTCTCCAGCAACGGAGATAGGCAGGACGCCTGTATCTTTGTAGTGACTGGGTGTATTGATACACTATCAAAGTGTAATTAATAACTTCATCATGCTCAAAGGGATAGTCAATGTCAAGGGTTGTGAATACTTTCTGAAGGCACTGTAGATGAACGGTTTGCTCATTCAGACAGTAAGGGCCGATAAAATTCATCTTATTCCTGGACTAAAAGGAAAATACATATGCTTTTTAGTCCAGGCAGGATTAGGTTAAATCTGTGTCCGGGAAACTGCTTCTGCAAGTGCAATAGGCGTAATTTATGGACAGCTCACAATTTACCCTAACATCAGTGTCAATTAAACTGCAGTGTGTCCCGGGTCATGGTGAAGCAGCTTACCGAAAATCAAGTTTTGATTTTTCAAACTTTACTTGAAGATCTTTGCTGTCTTCTACCAGGAACTCAATGAACACGGAGTCCCTTCTGTCAAACCACTTTGCTGTTGCTGGCTGCCTATTGGACAATAGAGAAGAGAGAAGACTTATTAGTCCAATACAAAGCAACGGCCAATGTCTTCTAGGTTCTGTTCATAAAATCCAAACATAAATATTTGGGAAATTGCAACCCCATCATTAGGAAATAGGGATGGAAAACAATGAAGGGATAAAATCCTTTCATTTTGGATGCAAAACTGAATAATTTGCTGTTTAGAAAGCAGTCTCCAGGTCTGTTGCATGCATCATCAGGTGAAACAGAAAAAGCATACACGTTTGCTTTAAGCATTGACTAACTAATTAAGATAATATTGTTTGGTTACATTCAATACATCAGGAACATTCATCATCAGGTGGCCAAGCTAGTCTAGCTCCTCCACCCATTCAACCTTATCCAAGGTTATACTTGGTCAGGTGGCTAATTGTCACTGGTCTCTGCCCTTATTTCAGTGGTTTTGCTGTCATTTCCTAATGGTTATTCTTGGCTAACCAGATCCAACACTCTTCCATATATTAATTCATGCGCTAGCTAGCTGACAGGTCACATAGAATGTCACTCCAATTTGCAAGCCAGTAACGTTTGCTAGGCTAGTCTATTTGCAAGGAAATAGCTAGCCCACGTGAATAAAGGACTATCTGCTCATGTAACCGTTTTGGAGAACTAAAGCCCAGCCTTGTATTATTGATAATATCTCATTACGGCTCATATGAGACTTTTCCTGGAGTGTAGAGCTGACAATTCGACTAGTGTGAACTGACAAGCGCTCCATTCATTCCCACTAATCGTATCCCATGTGCATGGAGGCAGCATGTAGGCCTAACGTTAGCTAGCTACGGTTAGCTAAAGCTATAGAGTTGCAGTTTATGTCCCGTGGACAAAATGTACTTTTATTGCAGAGTTGCTATACATATACATACATGTCGGAGCATTCCAGACAAGTAACGTTGGCTAGCTAACATAGCTAAGCTATGAGTAACAAAACTTGAAGCTAGCAATGGCTAAATTGCTAGCAAGCTACCCTGCATTTGCAAGGGAGGCCATCGCTTTGAACGCTAGCTCTCTCATCCGACCCTCCATCCCACACTTACATCTCTTGCTATCTAGTTCTTTCCGCTCCAGAAAGGCAGTATTCGTCACAATGTGCTGTTGGATATTGAGTTCAATCGGTAGCTAAATATGACAGGGCACAATGTTTCCTCGTTCTCGTGCGCAATGACGTATCTCTCGTATTCGCTGGTTTCACTATCACCGTCTGGAGACCTTTCTGGATCATTCTCTCATGCCGGGGGAAGTTTCTTGCACGCGCTTTACCTGAAGCCTAGGTTGAACGCCGTTACCGTGGCAAAACACACACACACACGATCTGTAACATCATTTCAACTATTTCACCTGTATAACGCAGGTGTGTATGAACAGGTGTTACGTGTGTAAACAATATTTAAAAAATACATGTGATTTTTGTATTTAATTACCAATAAATGGGAAACATAAATACACAGTGTAAACACTAAACAGAAACAAAATATTCCATCTCCTTATTCAACAACTTTATTTCTAGCCTTGAAATTAATTTAGACAACGTCTATTAAAAGGTTGGACTGGACCTGATCCTCATGGTTGTTTGGTGTTTACATGGTCAGCTCCTGCAAAGAAGAATTCAAAAGGTTTTTGCATCTTAGGAGATTCCAACATGGAATAGAACAGAATAGAATCTAGAACTGTAATGTCCAGATGTGCCTGTAATCACCTTACAACATAGAAATCAAAGAAACACGTAAATTACACATGATCTTACATTAACAACAGATTGACAACCAATTAAATATTATTACCATGATGGCATTGATGATGTCATTGTTGTTATTGAGCGCTCGTATAGCCTTCAGTCGAGACACATTGGCTTGTGACATCACCAGTTCAATGTCCTTCACGGCAGTCTCATCAACCTGCAAAGCATGATGGAACACAGTAGTGAATCAGGAACTGCTTATACTGTTAGAGCATAATGAGGAAGTAAAAACTGCTGACGTCATAAACAATGTTTTATGATAAAAGTTAAGTAAACGCCAGAGGATGTAGGTTGGAACAAGCCTGGTTCAAGATCTGACAGAACAGCACAAACAGATACGGGGCCACGCTAAGTTCGACCCTTCACCTCTTCCTCTTTGCTCTCCTCTTGTATACTGTGGGCTTCTGTGTGTTCTCCTGGATGATGGACGTTCTGTCTTCTCCCTGGACCTTGAACTTCTCTGCTGCTGCCAGCTGAGCTTGTTGGGACAACTCCTCAATCTGGAAGAAAAGGAAATCCACTCTCAGAAAACAGAATTGCAAGAATATCTCTAATTCATAAAGAACTTAACATAAATACTTTAATAAATAAATTGCTTATGGCATTTATAGCAATTTTATAAGGTATTTGTAAACTATTTGAAAGTAATCACGTCCGATCTGAAATGAGAAGCCACACTTTTTCAGATCCAACCAAGATGCAATGGATAAATGATTATCCTCGCGTTTCTGATTACTACTTAAACCTTGTGTGGTTACATTTTCAATGTTTACTAAAATAAAAATGATACAATTAATATTTTTTTTAACCTGAGACTCATTGGCCTTGGCTCATTTTCTGTGACGAACATGTAAAAGATCACATTTTCATTGAGTGCACACCCCCCCTACACATTTATATTACATATGTGGTTATCCAAGTGTAATAAAAGTGTGCAAAGGTGGGTGTGTAGGGGAAAACAAAATAAAAATGAAACAAAAAGGTTTGCTCTGTGACTTCACGCTTGTCTTCCTCCTCCCTGGGCCTGCTGTTTCAACATAGCACCAAGAACCTGTCTGTCTGTCTCCCTGCCCGTCGGCCTGTCTCCAACTTTTCTCGCACTCTTTACCCTTTGTAGTGTGTGAAACTACACAAATCAAATCAAATGTATTTATAAAGCCCTTCTTACATCAGCTGATATCTCAAAGTGCTGTACAGAAACCCAGCCTAAAACCCCAAACAGCAAGCAATGCAGGTGTAGAAGCACAATCTCTTGTGGGAATCTGCACAATGTTATTACAATACATTATTTCGATACATTGTGAAAAATTCTGTATTTTCCCACACTCTACCCCAGCCGGTACAAATTGGGACACAACAAATAAATAGCTTTGCATGTGTGGCTCCATACCACAATCAATCAGTACGGCAAAAATAATCTCTTCGAAATAATTTTTGCAGAGAGAGAAGCTAGTGTTTTCCAAATATGAGGATCATGTCTCTGTCAATTCGGAGTCTGACAGTGAGTTGGAAGAAGAGGAGAAGATTGACCCTCAGTCAGCCCCAGGACCAGCCCATCAGCAGACTGTTATGCTGGTGAATGAGGACCCAAAAGCGACTTAATAGAAACAGAGTCTTTATTCCAGTCTTAAACAAAAAACGATACTCCTGGATATTATCTTAGGTAAATCCAAAACAGGAAAACTGAAATCCTCTCGTCAGTAGAGAGGAACGACTGGAGACGCGACCACAGACTGCAGGTCGCTTCGGGAAGGCACAGGCCGTAGCTGACATAGACACCTGCTCACACGCAGCATCTGAAGAAGGCAAAAACACGACAGGGCGGAACAAGGACACAGAACAGCAAACATCAAACAAGGATCCGACAAGGACAGAAGCGGAAAACAGAGGGAGAAATAGGGACTCTACTCAGAGGGCAAAATAGGGGACAGGTGTGAAAGAGTAAATGAGGTAGTTAGGAGAATGAGGAACAGCTGGGAGCAGGAACGGAACGATAGAGAGAGAGAGCGAGAGAGGGAGAGAGGGAGGGGGAGAGAGAGGGATAGAAAGAGGGAAAGAACCTAATAAGACCAGCAGAGGGAAACGAATAGAAGGGAAGCACAGGGACAAGACATGATAATCAATGACAAAACATGACAGTACCCCCCCACTCACCGAGCGCCTCCTGGCGCACTCGAGGAGGAACCCTGGCGGCAACGGAGGAAATCATCAATCAACGAACGGTCCAGCACGTCCCGAGATGGAACCCAACTCCTCTCCTCAGGACCGTAACCCTCCCAATCCACTAAGTACTGGTGACCACGTCCCCGAGAACGCATGTCCATGATCTTCCGTACCTTGTAAATAGGTGCGCCCTCGACAAGGACGGGGGGGGGGGGGAGGAAGACGAACGGGGGCGCGAAGAAAAGGCTTGACACAGGAGACATGGAAGACAGGGTGGACGCGACGAAGATGTCGCGGAAGAAGCAGTCGCACAGCGACAGGATTGACGACCTGAGAGACACGGAACGGACCAATGAACCGCGGAGTCAACTTGAGAGAAGCTGTCGTAAGGGGAAGGTTACGAGTGGAAAGCCACACTCTCTGACCGCGACAATACCTAGGACTCTTAATCCTACGTTTATTGGCGGCTCTCACAGTCTGCGCCCTGTAACGGCAAAGTGCAGACCTGACCCTCCTCCAGGTGCGCTCACAACGTTGGACAAAAGCCTGAGCGGAGGGAACGCTGGACTCGGCGAGCTGGGACGAGAACAGAGGAGGCTGGTACCCAAGACTACTCTGAAACGGAGATAGCCCGGTAGCAGACGAAGGAAGCGAGTTGTGAGCGTATTCTGCCCAGGGGAGCTGTTCTGCCCAAGACGCAGGGTTTCGAAAAGAAAGGCTGCGTAATATGCGACCAATCGACTGATTGGCCCTTTCTGCTTGACCGTTAGACTGGGGATGAAACCCGGAAGAGAGACTGACGGAAGCACCAATCAAACGACAGAACTCCCTCCAAAACTGTGACGTGAATTGCGGGCCTCTGTCTGAAACGGCGTCTAACGGGAGGCCATGAATTCTGAACACATTCTCAATGATGATTTGTGCCGTCTCCTTAGCGGAAGGAAGCTTAGCGAGGGGAATGAAATGTGCCGCCTTAGAGAACCTATCGACAACCGTAAGAATCACAGTCTTCCCCGCAGACGAAGGCAGACCGGTAATAAAGTCTAAGGCGATGTGAGACCATGGTCGAGAAGGAATGGGAAGCGGTCTGAGACGACCGGCAGGAGGAGAGTTACCTGACTTAGTCTGCGCGCAGTCCGAACAAGCAGCCACGAAACGGCGCGTGTCACGCTCCTGAGTAGGCCACCAAAACCGCTGGCGAATAGAAGCAAGCGTACCCCGAACGCCGGGGTGGCCAGCTAACTTGGCAGAGTGAGCCCACTGAAGAACAGCCAGACGAGTAGAGACAGGAACGAACAGAAGGTTACTAGGACAAGCGCGCGGCGACGCAGTGTGAGTGAGTGCTTGCTTTACCTGTCTCTCAATTCCCCAGACAGTCAACCCGACAACACGCCCTTCAGGGAGAATCCCCTCGGGGTCGGTAGAAGCCACAGAAGAACTAAAGAGACGGGATAAGGCATCAGGCTTGGTGTTCTTATTTCCCGGGCGATAAGAAATCACGAACTCGAAACGAGCGAAAAACAACGCCCAACGAGCTTGACGTGCATTAAGTCGTTTGGCAGAACGGATGTACTCAAGGTTCTTATGGTCAGTCCAAACGACAAAAGGGACGGTCGCCCCCTCCAACCACTGTCGCCATTCGCCTATGGCTAAGCGGATGGCGAGCAGTTCGCGGTTACCCACATCATAGTTGCGTTCCGATGGCGACAGGCGATGAGAAAAATAAGCGCAAGGATGGACCTTATCGTCAGAATGGAAGCGCTGGGACAGAATGGCTCCCACGCCCACCTCTGAAGCGTCAACCTCGACAATGAATTGTTTAGTGACGTCAGGAGTAACAAGGATAGGAGCGGATGTAAAACGCTTCTTGAGGAGATCAAAAGCTCCCTGGGCGGAACCGGACCACTTAAAGCACGTCTTGACAGAAGTCAGAGCTGTGAGAGGGGCAGCCACTTGACCGAAATTACGAATGAAACGCCGATAGAAATTAGCGAAACCGAGAAAGCGCTGCAACTCGACACGTGACTTAGGAACGGGCCAATCGCTGACAGCCTGGACCATAGCGGGATCCATCTGAATGCCTTCAGCGGAAATAACAGAACCGAGAAATGTGACAGAGGAGACATGAAAGGCGCACTTCTCAGCCTTCACGTAGAGACAATTCTCTAAAAGGCGCTGGAGTACACGTCGAACGTGCTGAACATGAATCTCGAGTGACGGTGAAAAAATCAGGATATCGTCAAGGTAAACGAAAACAAAGATGTTCAGCATGTCTCTCAGTACATCATTAACTAATGCCTGAAAGACAGCTGGAGCATTAGCGAGACCGAACGGCAGAACCCGGTATTCAAAATGCCCTAACGGAGTGTTAAACGCCGTTTTCCACTCGTCCCCCTCTCTGATGCGCACGAGATGGTAAGCGTTACGAAGGTCCAACTTAGTAAAGAACCTGGCTCCCTGCAGAATCTCGAAGGCTGACGACATAAGGGGAAGCGGATAACGATTCTTAACCGTTATGTCATTCAGCCCTCGATAATCCACGCAGGGGCGCAGAGTACCGTCCTTCTTCTTAACAAAAAAAAACCCCGCTCCGGCGGGAGAGGAAGAAGGCACCACGGTACCGGCGTCGAGAGAAACAGACAGATAATCCTCGAGAGCCTTACGTTCGGGAGCCGACAGAGAGTATAGTCTACCCCGAGGGGGAGTGGTCCCCGGAAGGAGATCAATACAACAATCATACGACCGGTGAGGAGGAAGAGAGTTGGCTCTGGACCGACTGAAGACCGTGCGCAGATCATGATATTCCTCCGGCACTCCTGTCAAATCACCAGGTTCCTCCTGAGAAGAGGGGACAGAAGAAACAGGAGGGATAGCAGACATTAAACACTTCACATGACAAGAAACGTTCCAGGATAGGATAGAATTACTAGACCAATTAATAGAAGGATTATGACATACTAGCCAGGGATGACCCAAAACAACAGGTGTAAAAGGTGAACGAAAAATCAAAAAGGAAATGGTCTCACTGTGGTTACCAGATACTGTGAGGGTTAAAGGTAGTGTCTCACATCTGATACTGGGGAGAAGACTACCATCTAAGGCGAACATGGGCGTGGGCTTCCCTAACTGTCTGAGAGGAATGTCATGTTTCCGAGCCCATGCTTCGTCCATAAAACAACCCTCAGCCCCAGAGTCTATCAAGGCACTGCAGGAAGCAGCCGAACCGGTCCAGCGTAGATGGACCGACAAGGTAGTACAGGATCTTGATGGAGAGACCTGAGTAGTAGCGCTCACCAGTAGCCCTCCGCTTACTGATGAGCTCTGGCTTTTACTGGACATGACATGACAAAATGTCCAGCAGAACCGCAATAGAGGCAAAGGCGGTTGGTGATTCTCCGTTCCCTCTCCTTAGTCGAGATGCGAATACCTCCCAGCTGCATGGGCTCAGTCTCTGAGCCGGTGGGAGGAGATGGTTGAGATGCGGAGAGGGGGAACACCGTTAACGCGAGCTCTCTTCCACGAGCTCGGTGACGAAGATCTACCCGTCGTTCTATGCGGATGGCGAGTGCAATCAATGAGTCCACGCTGGAAGGAACCTCCCGGGAGAGAATCTCATCCTTAACCTCAGCGTGGAGTCCCTCCAGAAAACGAGCGAGCAACGCCGGCTCGTTCCAGTCACTGGAGGCAGCAAGAGTGCGAAACTCTATAGAGTAATCCGTTATGGATCGATCACCTTGACATAGGGAAGCCAGGGCCCTGGAAGCCTCCTTCCCAAAAACTGAACGATCAAAAACCCGTATCATCTCCTCTTTAAAGTTCTGATAATCGTTAGAACACTCAGCCCTTGCCTCCCAGATAGCTGTGCCCCACTCCCGAGCCCGACCAGTAAGGAGTGATATGACGTAAGCGATCCGAGCTCTCTCTCTTGAGTATGTGTTGGGCTGGAGAGAGAACACAATATCACACTGGGTGAGAAAGGAGCGACACTCAGTGGGCTGCCCAGAGTAACATGGTGGGTTATTAACCCTAGGTTCCGGAGACTCGGAAGACCAGGAAGTAGCTGGTGGCACGAGACGAAGACTCTGAAACTGTCCTGAGAGGTCGGAGACCTGAGCGGCCAGGGTCTCAATGGCATGACGAGCAGCAGACAATTCCTGCTCGTGTCTGCCGAGCATTGCTCCCTGGAACTCGACGGCAGTGTTGCGAGAATCCGTAGTCGCTGGGTCCATTCTTGGTCGGATCCTTCTGTTATGCTGGTGAATGAAGACCCAAAAGCGACTTAATAGAAACAGAGTCTTTATTCCAGTCTTAAACAAAAAACGATACTCCTGGATATTATTTTAGGTAAATCCAAAACAGGAAAACTGAAATCCTCTCGTCAGTAGAGAGGAACGACTGGAGACGCGACCACAGACTGCAGGTCGCTTCGGGAAGGCACAGGCCGTAGCTGACATAGACACCTGCTCACACGCAGCATCTGAAGAAGGCAAAAACACGACAGGGCGGAACAAGGACACAGAACAGCAAACATCAAACAAGGATCCGACAAGGACAGAAGCGGAAAACAGAGGGAGAAATAGGGACTCTACTCAGAGGGCAAAATAGGGGACAGGTGTGAAAGAGTAAATGAGGTAGTTAGGAGAATGAGGAACAGCTGGGAGCAGGAACGGAACGATAGAGAGAGAGAGCGAGAGAGGGAGAGAGGGAGGGGGAGAGAGAGGGATAGAAAGAGGGAAAGAACCTAATAAGACCAGCAGAGGGAAACGAATAGAAGGGAAGCACAGGGACAAGACATGATAATCAATGACAAAACATGACACAGACAGCCCCAGGACCAGCCCTTCAACAGAATTGTGTAATTGAATGGTCTTCTTGCCCAAGGAATGAGCCACCTCGCATGGCTGTCAATGTGATAAAACTAGGGATAAAACTAGGCCCGACGCAGATGGCGGTTACGCATGTGCAGGACATAAAGTCTTCTTTTGAACTGTTCCTCCCAGACACCATCCAGAAAATCATTCTGGACTGCACTAATTTGGAGGGAATGCACATTTTTGTAGAGAGATGGAAGGAAATTGACCAAACTCATTTACATGGATACTTTGGGGTTCTTATCCTTGCTGGTGTTGTAACGGCAGCCTTCCTCCTCTTCGTCTGAAGAGGAGGTGTAGCAGGGATCGGACCAAGACGCAGCGTAGCTCGTGTTCAACATGACTTTAATAAACAAGACGAAACTGTGAACACTTACAACTAACAAAATAACAAACGTAGCAAACCGAAACTGGTGCAGAGAAAACACAGAGACAGGAAACAACCACCCACAAACCCCAACACAAAACAAGCCACCTATATATGATTCCCAATCAGAGACAACACAAAACATCTGCCTCTGATTGAGAACCATATTAGGCCAAACATAGAAACAGACAAACTAGACACACACCATAGAATGCCCACCCAGCTCACGTCCTGACCAACACTAAAACAAGCAAAACACACCAGAACTATGGTCAGAACGTGACAGTACCCCCCTCCTGAGGTGCGGACTCCGAACGCACCCCCTAAAACTCTAGGGGAGGGTCTGGGTGGGCATCTGTCCGCGGTGGCGGCTCCGGCGCTGGACGAGGACACCACTCCACCATTGTCTTTGTCCCCCTCCTTAGCGTCCTTTGAGTGGCGACCCTCGCCGCCGACCTTGGCCTAGGAACCCTCACAAAGGGCCCCATCAGACTGAGGAAACAGCTCCGAACCGAGAGGTAGCTTAGGACATAGAGGTAGCTCAGGACAGAGAGGTAGCTCAGGACAGAGAGGTAGCTCAGGACAGAGAGGCAGCTCCGGCGGGGGCAGAGGTCAAGCAGCCTTCTAAACATTTGTAGGCGAGCGAGTAAACTCCCACTGCCATCCGTTTTATTGGCCAACGTGCAATCATTGGAAAATACAATTGATGGCCTACGATCAAGATTATCCTACCAACGGGACATTAAAAACTGTAATATCTTTTGTTTCACTGAGTCGTGGCTGAACGACAAATATAGAGCTGGCGGGATTTTCCATGCACCAGCAGGACAGAGAAGCTAAGTCTGGTAAGATGAGGGGTGGGGTTGTGTGTCTATTTGTCAACAGCTGGTGCGTGATTTCTAATATTAGATAAGTCTCAAGGTATTGCTCGCCTGAGGTAGAGTACCTTATGATAAGCTGTAGACCACACTATCTACCAAGAGAGTTCTCATCTATATTATTCATAGCCATCTATTTACCACCACAGACCGATGCTGGCACTAAGGCTGCACTCAACCAGCTGTATAAGGCCATAAGCAAACAAGAAAATGCTCATCCAGAAGCGGCGCTCCTAGTGGCCGGGGACTTTAATGCAGGCAAACTTCAAATTCCTTTTACATAATTTCTCCAGAGGAGAAAAAAACTCTAGACCACCTTTACTTCACACACAGAGATGCATACAAAGCTCTCCCCCGCCCTCCATTTTACCAAATCTGATCATAATTCTATCCTCATAGTGACTCGCTCAATATGGAAGTGGTCAGATGACGCGGATGCTATGCTACAGGACTAGCACACATTGTCCCGGGATTCATCCAATAGCATTGAGGAGTATACCCCCTCAGAATCGGCTTCATCAATAAGTGCATCGACGACATCATCCCCCCCAGTGACTGTATGTACATATCCCAACCAGAAGCCATGGATTACAGGCAACATCCGCTTCGAGATAAAGGCTATAGCTGCCGCTTTCAAGGAGCGGGACACTACGCTTATAAGAAATCCCGCTATGCCCTCAGACGTACCATCAAACTAGGCAAAGCGTCAATACAGGATTAAGATTGACTCCTACTACACTGGCTCTGATGCTCGGCGGATGTGGCAGGGCTAGAAAACTATTACGGACTACAAAGGGAAACCCAGACGCGAACTTCCCAGTGACGCGAGCCTTCCAGGCGAGCTAAAATACTTTTATGCTCGCTTCAAGGCAAGCAACACTGAAGCATGCACAAGAGCACCAGCTGTTCTGGACGACTGTGTGATAACGCTCTCGGTAGCCGTTGTGAGCAAGACCTTTAAACAAGTCAACATTCACAAAGCCGCGGGGCCAGACAGATTACCAGGACGTGTACTCAAAGCATGCGCGGTCCAACTGGCAAGTGCCTTCACTGACTTTTCAACCTGTCCCTGACCGAGTCTGTAATACCTACATGTTTCAAGCAGACCACCATTGTCCCTGTGCCCAAAGAAGAGAAGGTAACCTGCCTAAATGATTACCGCACGACAAGGGCACGACAAAACCTATTCCCCCTCAGGAGACTGAAAAGATTTGGCATGGATCCTTAGATCCTCAAACGGTTTTACAGCTGCACCATCGAGAGCATCCTGACGGGTTGCATTACTGCCTGGTATGGCAATTGCTCGGCCTCCGACTGCAAGGCACTACAGAGGGTAGTACGTACGGCCCAATACATCACCGGGGACAAGCTTCCTGCCATCCGGGGCCTGTATACCAGGCGGTGTCAGAGGAAGGCCCTAAAAATTGTCAAAGACTCCAGCCACCCCAGTCATAGACTCTTCTCTCTGCTACCGCACGGCAAGCGGTACCAGAGTGCCAAGTCTAGGTCCAAGATGCTTCTAAACAGCTTCTACCCCCAAGCCATAAGACTCCTGAACATCTAATCAAATGGCTACCCAGACTATTTGCATTGCTATCTAGCCCTGATCAATTGCATGGCAGGTCGACAGCCCTCTGTGATTTCCGAGGAAACTCGGGTGACACCAGATTCTCTCAGAAATGTAGACTTTGGCAATTTCCGGGATTCCTCGAGTGGCAGGTGGAATTCGAGGAAGAGCGAGGGCGACAGGGAACAGACCATCGATCCAGATGGTCAAGGCTATGAGGGAGTCGAGGTCCATGGGCAGCTCCCGCACTGCGAACTTGTCTTTAATCACCTCCGATAATCCGTGAAGGAACGTGTCAATGTGGGAGTAACAGTCCACCGTTTGCCTCAGTCTGGAGGAGTTTGTGGCAGAGGTAAGAAAAGTGTTCGATTCTCCATTGTCCGAAAGAGAGGCTGCTTGTAAGCTGCTCTAACTGTGTCAAGACTCCAGTAGTGTCGAAGACTACGCGGTGGATTTTTGCACGTTGGTATTTAGGCCGAAATTTGCAGGTGTATATCTGGTTTATATTAGTATTGGGACTCAGTCAAAGGTGGAGACCTGGTTTGTTGGAGTACTGGAGCTGTGGTGCAGAGGTAGACCTGGTTTACAATTTGAGTATTTGGGCTTCGGCACATTTAGACCTGGCTTAGTTTACTAATTGGGATCAAACACAGGTGCAGACTTTATAGGTATGTAAATTGCTGAAGTACAGGTGTAGACCTGGTTGGTATGAATATAGGGACTGAAATGCAGAAGTACTCATTGTTATGACAATTGGTTCTGGCACGTAGCAGTAGACCTGTTTAAAAAAGTTTATCTATATTGGGTTAGACGTGCAGGTGTACACCTGGTTTAGTGGAAATTCAGTAAGAGAGGTTTGGTCATTTCTTAAAGCAATAATCTTTATTTAATATTGATTAATTATTGCAATAATGAGGCTGGTCGACCCCCCACTCTTGATTGTTGGACCAAGTACCCTAACCTTTACACAAATGCAGAGTACTATATATAGCTGACACTAACAATGCTCAGTCATGGTTGGTTCAACCCCCCTCATGCAGACCAAAGAACATCATAAGCCACTCTGGGTTTATCCTGTTGTTACCTGCACGTGGGTTGTTGTCTTAACCCCACCCTGGCTTAGTTTCCCAGATGCAAGGATGATTTTGAAACAATGAGGGATTGTTCTGCTTCTAAGCTATCTCTAGTAAAACACATTTTTTTCTCTGTAATGCAGTCTTTAACCCATTTGTCAGCTCAAGCCATCTCCAGTGACCATATGCCCAGATTAGCTGCAGGGAACTAGAGTGGAGCCCATGAAAACACAGACACTAGTAGGACAGAAATGTCTTACTATTAGTTAAATATGAATTGTTAACCATTAATATCAAATAAATCAGGTAAATATGTAATTTTCCCCTCACACTGGTCTATAACACTATTGGGGCTGAAGTAGAAGTGTAAACCTGATTTGTATGAATGTTGAGGCTTGGGCACTTGGGTAGATCTGTTTTTATATGAGTATGCCCTTGGATTTACCTGGTTTATATGAGTAATGGGGTGTAGGGATACACAAGGCTCATACAGGTAATGGGTGTGGATGGACATCTATTGCCCATTCATATATTTTCTGGCAACAAGTTTGTGGTAGGAAAAAAGCCAGTGGGTTACATGTTTTATTATACCACTGTACTCAGAAATGATCTATGAAATTATGAGTGCATACATCTCCGAGATCACAGGACTAACATATGCAAATAACAGCGTTGGGGTATGCAGTGAATAGCTGGATATAGGTTACTTTTGGTGATTTGGGGAATAGAGGCCTAAGGAAAGTGGATAACAGGGCTGGGATAGGCAAGTAACAGATATGAGATGTATTGGCAAAGGAACTGGGTCTATGAATAACAAATAGGGCATTTAGGGCTAAGACATGGGTATATCGGTACTTGATTGTATCAATATTAGGCTATTGGCATGTGGGTGTTATGGTTAGGACATGGGGGTTTGAGTAATGGGTTTGAGGTGTGTGGGTAATGGGGTTTAGGTGTGTGGGTATGTGGGTATGTGGGCTGAGGTATATAGATATTGGGGCTGAGGAATAGAGGTAAATGTCTGTTAATGTTATGGCATTACATTTGCATAGTGGCATGTTAGGGAAAATGTTGGGAACAAGGTTAAATAGGTCGTTTCACTAAGGTAATGCATGCGCTGTACATATTTGTGCTGAGAAGTGTGTATGTAGATTGCACTGGATTGCCCAAGAAGATGCTCGAGTCTCCCCAAATCCTTGCCAACAATTTTTAACCAATCATCGAGGGTTCTATGACGAACTTCCTGCTTTCAGTTGTCTCTCGTCATTAAACTGTTGGACATGGCTTGAAAGTACAAACCATTTCCATAAGTATATTATTGAGTACGCGGTTGTCATAATAATGAAACAGCTAACGTGGTTATGTGAAAGTTCAGAATGTGTATGATGTAAGTAGGGGTTGATTTTGTATTAGGCTGTGTCTCAAGGACGTGGAAAGAGAAGGACAACCTCGAGTATCGAGAAGGGGACTCGATTAATTGTTAGCTAACGTTACGGATAGATTAAAATGGATATCAAGTATATATTGACTACAAAATACGTGTTATCAACATATCCACTGCAGCACACGATTTTCAGGCAATGTCCATATATGTTTTAGCTAGTTCCGTAATCTAAACCCCATCGGACAGCTACGGCAAAAGGTGAGACGGTTCACCCCACACCGTATTCTAATTTAGTAAAATGATTATGGACGTTCCACTTTGGAATTTGAACAGATTCCTTGGGTTCCTCGCTGCACAACTCGAATGTCAGCGAATATTTGTCTAGTAATCTGATGTGTCACAATTTGTACTACTTCAGTTTTTCTCTTCATGTTCAACAGGGGGATATTTTCTCGATTGAAGGGATTATATGGGATCGCAAGGTAACTGTCTAATAAATATTTATAATTGTTTCATATGACTGTCAGAGGTCAAATGTTGCTCACAACCAAACATGTTAATAGAGGATCGGGTTGAGCTAGCCTCAGTTTCCTTTGTTTACTCAGTCTGCATTTCAGAACAGCTGATACGTCCATTTCAGCACTGCCGCGATACTGCCAGCCAGCCAGCGTGTTGTAGCTTTGACTTGTCCTGCGACCACTGACACCAAACATACGAGCTCAAGCGGAATGGTAGCACTCGCTCCAACAGACATCTTTCACAGTTGTTATTTGTAGTGGTTTAAGACTAGCGATAGTCGAACGTTCTGTCTGTATTGCGTCGCGGTGCATACACCTTGCTTTCATTGCCTCACGCAACATACCGGTAGGCCGAGTAGCAACGATGTACCAGCAGAAATAAGGGATTTAATCCACAAGTCAACATTTTAACCTGGCTGCATGCTTTTTTGTTGTTGTAACAGTCCATTCGAGCACCGAATGGAAACTGTATATATAGTCTAGTCGTGGTGTTCTTATATCTCATTAATGTGTCATTATTGTCATGGTAGGCTAGTAAACTCCTACTGCATTGTTACACTGTTATGGTTCAGATTTAGGTAAAGATTAAGGAAGGAGTCAATTACATTGTGTTTATTTCAAGTTTTCTGAACTGAAATTAGTCATTTCAGAATATGGGATTAGCCAAACTCCCTAATTATGTTCATTTAATTCTGATGTTGCCTATTAAGGTCAGTATTTCACTTGACATGTTTTTGTTTCACAAGTGGCTTGCCTTAAACACGAGCCACTATTGATTATGAGGTGGCTGTATGACACTCTCTCTCTCTGTCCTTGGTGTCTCCTGTGCAGTTTCATTTTATCTCAGATTTTCAAAAATGTATACAGATCAGAGTATATTGGGATTGCCTGAAATGAGAGAATGACATATATTAGAAACTTTGTTGGTCCTGTATGGCTCAGTTAGTTGAGCATGGAACATGCAACGACAGGATTATGGGTTCAATTCCCTGTTTACAGTACAGTTTCATCCCGGTGTAATAAATGTAACATTACATATTTTCCTTTAATGGCTTGAATATGTGTCTAACAGAGGAGGCTCCTCAGTGAATTTGATGGCTTTTTTGAAATAGTGAAACATTAAAGTTATACTTTTTAGATAAAACTATACTAAATATATTCACCAAATAATTTATTAAAACACTGTTTTGCAAAGGTCTACAGTAGCCTAAACAGCACTCTGTAGGTCAGCACCATGGTGTAGCCTGAGGACAGTTAGTTTACGTCCTCCTCTGGGTACATTGACTTCAATACAAAATCTAGGTTCATGGTTCTCACCCCCTTCCATAGACTTGGACAGCAATTATGACAACTTCCGGAGGACGTCCTCCAACCTATCAGAGCACTTGCAGCATTAACAGATGTCTACTCGGTCAAAGGATCAGAGTTTAAATCTAGTTCTAAAAGCATAAGCTACAGCTAGCTAGCATTGCAGTGCATAAAATGTGACTCAAAGAGAGTGAAAGACTATAGTTGTACAGTTTTGAACAAATTAATTTCTTTAAAAATGAACGAGATGGAGAGAGCTATATTTTGTTGTATTCTTTTTTCTCACTTTCTCTTAGCTAGCGAATGCAGCTAGATAGTTTAGCCTACTCAAACACCTAGCTCAAACAGAGAGGGATGCTATGTTAGTTAGTTGGCTATCCAACATTGGAACTCTTCCAAGTCGAGGTAAGCTTTTGGTTGTATTAATTTATTGCCACCGGGGCCTGCCGGTGTAACTGCTAAACTGCTTGCTGACTGTACTCTCTACTGCATGATTGTAGCAGGTTTACTAACGCGTTAGTTCTAGTAGCTATGTTGATTATGAGATTAGCTAATATGTTGACAACGATGTAGGCTGTGTGTAGCGGTTATGTTATGAAGGTTTGGCTTGGAAAGTTTTTTCGCCTGTGACAGCTGATGTGTTGTGCCATGAAGTCCACAAGCGAAGGGAAAAGGTGAGAGGAGGATAGCGCGTTGATGCGAGAGAGAATTATATGAGCAAAATTATCATGTTGTTTGTATGTGGATGCTATGAAAGTGAACTGTTTGCGTGATCAGGGGTGTGTTCATTCTGCCAATTCTGTTGAAAACCGTTTCTTAAACGGAAGCAAACGAAGCTTTGATAAACATACCTGAATTTGTCCAATAGAAACTCTCGTTTGCAACTGTTGGACTAATGATTACGCCCTAGATCAGCTAGATGCAGGCAAGAGTGCAAGGCGGTATTGAATGTGTCAGTCTGTTACCTTGATTACTCATAATGTTCTCTCGACCTGTGCACCTACGTTGTAAACGTTTATTCATAGGCTAGGTTGGAGCAGCCTCATGATGGGTATAGGGAAAATTTGAGTATCATGTAGTAGCTTAAACCTATCAATGTTTTATTGAGCTGGATGAATGGAATATGAATAACAGTCATCCAATATGCTATAATAGAAATAAGGCCATGCTCATAAAAAAAAAAAATCTTCCTCCCTCATCTTAAACGTCACCGACCACTACTGGTGTCTAATGGTTTCTCTCTTGTGTTTCCCTATGCAGTTTCATCAGTTGAAATGAGTGTGCGCGCGGGGCAGGGTAGCGACGAGGTTCTGGTGTCCCAGGCGGTGTGGGACTACTTGGCTGCCGCCGGCCGGCCCTGGCTCATAGACTTCCAGGACAAGCAGGGCCTCAGCGCAGGCATTATCCGCAGAGGGGAGCGAGGAGGCTGCTGCGCAGTGCGGCTACGCCCCGTAGAGGGCTCCCGTTCTGGGGGAGGACCAGGGATGATGGAGGGGGGATACATCTCCAATGAGACGCGCAAGTCCTTCATAGACTTATGCCGCTGCGCCCGGAAAGAGATGAGCAAACAGGAGGGGGGTCCTAAGTGGAAGAGGTCCGTGCTGCCCTGTGTTGGGGTGGGGGTCCTGGAGGGGGATGGAGAGGGGAGCCTGCTAACACCTCAGCCTCCCCAGCCCAGACGCTCTCAGAGGCAGCAACAGAGGTGTAGGAAGCCTGCGGAGGATGAGGCCTGTGTGGTCCTCTCCAACTCCATGAACTGCATGTCCCACGATGCATCAGGACAGAGGAAGCAGGACAACATGGAAGTCAACTGCAGTATGATGGCATCCTCTCATAGCCGCTCCCAGAGTGAAGCAGACGACCACACCTCATGTTCCATCTGCATGGGAGACATGGTGGAGAGGACCACGCTGGAGAGGTATAGCTACATATTTCAAGTTTTAATGTCACGTGCACAGGTACAGTGAAATGCCTTTCTTGCAAGCTCTAACCCCAATAATGCAGTAATCAATAACAATGTAATACTAAAAATAAAAAGGTAGGGCTCCCGAGTGGCGCAGTGGTCTAAGACACTGCATCTCAGTGTAAGAGGCGTCACTGCAGTACCTGGTTTGAATCCAGGCTGCATCACATCCGGCTGTGATTGGGAGTCCCATAGGGTGGCGCACAATTTGCCCCGCGTCGTCCGGGTTTGGTCGGGGTAGGCCATCATTGTAAATAAGAATTTGTTCATACTTCTTAGGGATAGCCCCTTTTTTCCCCCAATTTTCACCTAAAATGACATGCCCAAATCTAACTGCCTGTAGCTCAGGCCCTGAAGCAAGGATATGCATATTCTTGGTACAATTTGAAAGTTAACACTTTGACGTTTGTGGAAATGTGAATTGAATGTAGGAGAATATAACACAATAGATCTGGTAGAAGAAAATACAAAGAAAAAATGTACTTTTTTTTTCTACCACCATCTTTGAAATGCAACAGAAAGGTCCCAAATCTAGCCATCACTCTGGTTGTAATTCCGATGGTGTCCACAAGATGGCAACAGTGTATGTGTATAGTTTCAGACGGATAACTTGTAGTATGAGAACTACATGACATTTAGTGTGAAGTCACCCAGGTACATTTGGGCAAATCGTGAAGGAGACATTTACATTCACATTACATTTTTCTGCAAGAATATCGTCAAATCTGTATACTTGGACTTTGATTTAGCTTTTCCAGTATTAGTAGCCATATTATAAGTTCAACATTTGCAAAATACCCAGTTTTCATAACTCTCCATATTCGTATAATTTTTGTACAAAAGGAAAAGGCTTGCTGTCGCACAAGGTTAGCAGCTACATTTTGCGACAGATACGGGGTTTCCCGTTTAGGGTTAGATTTTCACAGATTCCTTTCTTTGCAAATTGAACTAGTGGAAAGACAAAATCGATCGTGCATGCTATACGGACCTTTTTAGGATATGAGAAAGGATTTTATCTCTGGGACCCTTTGGATGATAAATCAGAGCAAGATTTCAGAATGTAAGTACACATTTCACCTTCAGAGGTTAATTTATCAAACCTATTGCGGTGAAAAAAGTGTTATTGTTAGGAGCTCTCCTCAAACAATAGCATGGCATTTTTTCGCAGTAATTGCTACTGTAAATTGGACAGTGCAGTTATATTAACAAGAATTTAAGCTTTCAGCCGATGTTAGACACTTCTATGTACCGACATTTGTTTTTTCTCTCAAATCTGCAATCGTGACACACGGCGCTGCATGATTTACAACTGTCTCGTTGACGGGACTCCTATCCCTAAGACTGACTTGCCTAGTTAAATAAAGGTTCAACAACAAAAAAAACACTGTAAAAAATTTGAACAGTATAAAATAAGTAAGCATACTATGTACAAGATCAGTTCCAGTACCATATTTACAATGTGCAGGCATACTGGATCGATAGAGATAGATATGTAGAGGGGTAAGGTAACTAGGCATCAGGATATATGATAAACAGAGTAGCTGGAGCATATATGAATGTGTGTGTAGAGTCAGTATAAATGTATGTGCATATTATGTGTGTGAGCAAATGGAGTGTTTGTATGTGGGTTGGAGTATCAGTGTGCATTGTGTGTAGGGCCCTGTGAGTGTACATAGAGACCGTGCAAAAATAAGTGCAAATTTGAAAGTAAAACCATTCTCTCTCACTCCCTCCCAAGGTGTGGCCACGCATTCTGTCGGTCATGTCTGGACCAGGCCTTCAAGGTGAAGAGAGCGTGTCCGGTGTGTCGTCTGGTGTACGGCCAGCTCATAGGAAATCAGCCGGCTTCCGGGACTATGATGGTGGAGAGGGACCCAGATCTGGAGTTGCCGGGACATGAGGGCCACGGGTGTATCTGCATCATCTATAGCTTCACACCTGGTCTACAGGCGGTGAGTGTATATGACAAAAGAAACACGTTCATGAGAAAAAACACGAGGTACAGTTGAAGTACGAAGTTTACATACACTTAGGTTGGAGTCATTAAAACTCGTTTTTCTACCACGCCACAAATTTCTTGTTAACAAATTATAGTTTTGGCAAGTCGGTTAGGACATCTACTTTGTGCATGACACAAGTAATTTTTCCAGCAATTGTTTACAGACAGATTATTTCACTTATAATTCACTGTATCACAATTCCAGTGGGTTGGAAGTTTACATACACTAAGTCGCCTGTGCCTTTTTAAACAGCTTGGAAAATTCCAGAAAATTATGTCATGGCTTTAGAAGCTTTTGATAGGCTAATTGACATCATTTGAGTCAATTGGAGGTGTACCTGTGGATGTATTTCAAGGCCTACCTTCAAACTCAGTGCCTCTTTGCTTGACATCATGGGAAAATCAAAAGAAATCAGCCGACCTCAGCAAAATTTTGTAGACCTCCACAAGTCTGGTTCATCCTTGGGAGCGATTTCCAAACGCCTGAAGGGTCCACGTTCATCTGTAAAAACAATAGTATGCAAGTATAAACACCATGGGACCACGCAGCCGTCATACCTCTCAGGAAGGAGACACGTTCTGTCTCCTAGAGATGAACGTACTTTGGTGCGAAAAGAAGTGAAGTACTGGAATAGGCCAAGCTTGAAAATCAGACATTTCATCCATTTGGTGGTGAAAAGCTGTAAATATTGTAGCCAGTTGTCTGTATAAACCGTGCTTAAAGGATGTATAGTCTTAGGTCTATGTTGTTGTATAGCTAGAGTTCTGGGCCATTTTGCATACATTTACTTTTATTCCCCTAAGTGCACGTGGAACTGCATGAAAATCATTGTTTATTTCAAACCATTTTGAAATTGATTCCAATGTCACACAATGGCCCCATTTTATTTATAGAAAGACCCATAAACAGAATGAGGTGACCAGTGTTCAATTACTCTATATACAGCGCATTCGCAAAGTATTCAGACCCCTTAAAAAATATATATATAAGTATTCAGACCCTTTGCTATGAGACTTGAAATTGAGCATTCTGTTTCCATTGATTATCCTTGATGTTTCTACAACAGTCCACCTGTGGTAAATTCAATTGATTGGACATGATTTGGAAAGGCACACACCTGTCTATGTAAAGTCCCACAGTTGACAGTGCATGTCAGAGCAAAAACCAAGCCATGAGTTCAAAGGAATTGTCCGTGGAGCTCCGGGACAGGAATGTAGAAGCACAGATCTGGGGTAGGGTACCAAAAATATTCTGCAGCATTGAAAGTCCCAAAGAACATAGTGGCCTCCATCATTCTTAATTGGAAGAAGTTTGGAACCACCAAGACTCTTCCTAGAGCTGCCCGCCCGGCCAAACTGAGAAATCGGGGGGTAATGGCCTTGGTCAGGGAGGTGACCAAGAACCCAATGGTCACTCTGACAGAGCTCCAGAGTTCTTCTGTGGAGATGGGATAACCTTCCAGAAGGACAACCATCTCTGCAGCACTCAACTAATCAGGCCTTTATGGTAGAGTGGCCAGACGGAAGCCACTCCTCGGTGAAAGGCACATGACAGCCTGCTTGGAGTTTGCCAAAAAGGCACCTAAAGACTCTGACCTTGAGAAACAAAATTATCTGGTATGATGAAACCAAGATTGAACTCTTTGGCCTGAATGCCAAAGCTTCACGTCTGGAGGAAACCTGGCACCATCCCTACAGTAAAGCATGTTGGTAGAGAGCTGTGCTCCGTTCATCTTTCCCTCGATCCTGACTAGTCTCCCAAACACTGCAGCTGAAAATCACAGCATGATGCTGCCACCAACATGCTTTACCGTAGGGATGGTGCCAGGTTTCCTCCAGAAATCCTTGATGAAAACCTGCTCAGGACCTCCTACTGGGGCAAAGGTTCACCTTCCAAAAAGACAATGACCCTAAGCACACAGCCAAGACAACACAGGAGTGGCTTCGGGACAAGTCTCTTGAGTGTCCTTGAGTGGCCCAGCCAGAGCCCGGACTTGAAACCGATGGAACATCTCTGGAGAGACCTGAAAATAGCTGTGCAGCGACACTCCCCATCCAACCTGACAGCTTGAGAGGATCTGCAGAGAAGAATGGGAGAAACTCAGGTGTGCCAAGCTTGTAGCGTCATACCCAAGAAGACTCGAGGCTGTAATGTTGCTTCAACAAAGTACTGAGTAAAGGGTTTGAATACTTATGTAAATGTGCTATTTCTGTTTTTTTTTTGTTTTTTTTACATTTGCAAACATTTCTAAACCTGTTTTTGCTTTGTCATTATGGGGCATTGTGTTTAGGTTGAGGTAAAAAAAAATGTAGGTTAAGACTTAACAAAATGTGGAAAAAGTAAATGGGTCTGAATATTTTTCCGAATGCACTGTACATGGGGCATTAGTCTCAAGATGCAGGGCTTAGTTTCTGGTAGTTAGCTGGCTAGTGATAATTGTTCAACAGTCTGATGGCTTGGTCTCTTGGTCCCGGCTCTGATGCACCTGCACCGTCTGCTAGATGGTAGCAGAGTAAACCGACCGTGGCTCGGGTGGCTAAGTTCCTTAATGTTCTTTTTGGCCTTCCTTTGGCACAGAGTTCTGTTAATGTCCTAGAGGGCAGGCAGCGTGCCCCCAGTGATGTGTTGGGCTGACCTCACCACCCTCTGGAGAGTCATGCAGTTGAGGGGGGTGCAGTTGCCGTACCAGGAGGTGATGTATTCCGACAAAATGCTCTCAATGGTGCATCTGTAGACGTTTGTGAGGGTCTTAGGGGCCATGCCAAATTTCTTCAGCCGCCTGAGGTTGAAGATTTGCTGTTGTGCTGCCTTCACCACCGTGTCGATGTGGTGGGATCATTTCAAGTCCATTTCAGGTCCCCTTTCACTTAAGAATATTCATACACTTTGGTAGTTTTCCTGGGGCTATGAAAATCCAGGAATAACATATCTTTCATAACTGGGCACTCAATTAGTATCTTACCCATATGTTTGTCTTAACAAAAAGCTTGGATATTTCAATGAAAGCATGCCATGCTTGACGTAATGTTATTGAATTTCTATACCACTTAACACATTTTTGTGGTTATTGTGTGTGTGTGTGTGTGTATATACATCTCATTTTTGTTCCTGTTCTTTTCAAACTTTCCTCTGAATTATTCCTGGGTCATGCAGCCGGAGCACCCTAACCCTGGTTTAAGCTACCCGGGTACGGACCGCATGGCTTACCTCCCAGACAGCCCAGAGGGGAACCGGGTCCTGGGCCTGCTCCGCCGGGCCTTTGAGCAGCGCCTCATCTTCACTATAGGGACCTCCATGACTACGGGAATGCATAACGTCATTACCTGGAACGACATCCACCACAAAACCTCCATATGGGGCGGACCACGCTGGTATGGAAACGCCTGAATTTACTGAAGGCTAATGGAGATTTTTGTGTGTTTCTAAGATGTGAGATGTGACAGTAGCTTTAAAATACATGTTTTTTAACAAATTTCAAACATCTAGTGATAAATGTATGTACAGTGGGGAGAACAAGTATTTGATACACTGCCGATTTTGCAGGTTTTCCTATTTACAAAGCATGTAGAGGTCTGTCATTTTTATCATATGTACACTTCAACTGTGAGAGACGGAATCTAAAACAAAAATCCAGAAAATCACATTGTATGATTTTTAAGTAATTCATTTGCATTTTATTGCATGACATAAGTATTTGATACATCAGAAAAGCAGAACTTAATATTTGCTACAGAAACCTTTGTTTGCAATTACAGAAATCATACGTATCCTGTAGTTCTTGACCAGGTTTGCACACACTGCAGCAGGGATTTTGGCCCACTCCTCCATACAGACCTTCTCCAGATCCTTCAGGTTTCGGGGCTGTTGCTGGGCAATACAGACTTTCAGCTCCCTCCAAAGATTTCCTATTGGGTTCAGGTCTGGAGACTGGCTAGGCCACTCCAGGACTTTGAGATGCTTCTTACGGAGCCACTCCTTAGTTGCCCTGGCTGTGTGTTTCGGGTCGTTGTCATGCTGGAAGACCCAGCCACGACCCATCTTCAATGCTCTTACTGAGGGAAGGAGGTTGTTGGCCAAGATCTCGCGATACATGGCCCCATCCATCCTCCCCTCAATACGGTGCAGTCGTCCTGTCCCCTTTGCAGAAAAGCATCCCCAAAGAATGATGTTTCCACCTCCATGCTTCACGGTTGGGATGGTGTTCTTGGGGTTGTACTCATCCTACTTCTTCTTCCAAACACGGCGAGTGGAGTTTAGACCAAAAAGCTCTATTTTTGTCTCATCAGACCACATGACCTTCTCCCATTCCTCCTCTGGATCATCCAGATGGTCATTGGCAAACTTCAGACAGGCCTGGACATACGCTGGCTTGAGCAGGGGGACCTTGCGTGCGCTGCAGGATTTTAATCGATGACGGCGTAGTGTGTTACTAATGGTTTTCTTTGAGACTGTGGTCCCAGCTCTCTTCAGGTCATTGACCAGGTCCTGCCGTGTAGTTCTGGGCTGATCCCTCACCTTCCTCATGATCATTGATGCCCCACGAGGTGAGATCTTGCATGGAGCCCCAGACCGAGGGTGATTGACCGTCATCTTGAACTTCTTCCATTTTCTAATAATTGCGCCAACAGTTGTTGCCTTCTCACCAAGCTGCTTGCCTATTGTCCTGTAGCCCATCCCAGCCTTGTGCAGGTCTACAATTTTATCCCTGATGTCCTTACACAGCTCTCTGGTCTTGGCCATTGTGGAGAGGTTGGAGTCTGTTTGATTGAGTGTGTGGACAGGTGTCTTTTATACAGGTAACGAGTTCAAACAGGTGCAGTTAATACAGGTAATGAGTGGAGAACAGGAGGGCTTCTTAAAGAAAAACGAACAGATCTGTGAGAGCTGGAATTCTTACTGGTTGGTAGGCGATCAAATACTTATGTCATGCAATAAAATGCAAATTAATTACTTAAAAATCATACAACGTGATTTTCTGGATTTTTGTTTTAGATTCCGTCTCTCACAGTTGAAGTGTACCTATGATACAAATTACAGACCTCTACATGCTTTGTAAGCAGGAAAACCTGCAAAATCGTCAGTGTATCAAATACTTGTTCTCCCCACTGTATATCTCTAACTCGTTCTTTCACTCGATCACTCACAAGTTACATAGAATCACATGGCTTTAGTCTTATGAGATGTGACCGAACAAGAAAGCTATCCATGTTTTGAGCATGTGGTGAGAGGTTATATAATGATTTCTGTCGGCCATTTGCTCCTAGAAGGCACTCTAGCTGTTCCTGCAATGACAACTCTCAATGACATGCTAATGGTGCTATTTAATTTCCCCTGACAGCTTTGGCTACCCAGACCCCACTTACCTGGTGAGAGTGACTGAGGAACTCCGAGAGAAAGGCATCACTGCAGACTGACCGTCCAGATTCCAGAATGTTCCATTCTAGGAATTCTAGGAACCTCTAGCTGTCCTGCTGCTGGTGGTTGCTAGGCTGCAGGCTCCTGGACCTAGACCCAGCAGGGCTGCGGATGAATACGACAGTGGACAGGGCTTGGCTCCACAGCAGAAACAGGACTACAGCCCAGTGAAGACTCTCATATCACTCCAATACCTCTTTTATGTGGAAAATCCTAACTTCCACTTAAATTGAATTTTCATTTAATCATGCATTGATGTCAATGGGAGACCATTCGACTTAAGTGGAAGTGAAAATTTGTCTAAAGTGGAATTTAGGTTTCACCCTTGTGTTCCTATGTTAGGTATCTATCTTCTGCTCAATCCAGCAGCACTTTGTGTGGAAGAAAACATAAAAGTGAGAGCAATGTGATTTTCTGTGTGACACAATCCTCTACCTTTCACTTGTGTTGACAATAGCAGGACATTTGTTTTCTGAACTCATCCGAGCAGTTATAATATAGGGATTTAATAAGTTGGTAAGTAATAAGTACTTAAATATTATTTTGAAATCTAAGTAAAAGAGAAGTCTATTTTGCCTGATATGTTTATTTCCATGCTGGGGGACACGTTCTTTACTTACCAGTTGCAAGCGCACATTATTGGTGGTCTTTCCAGTACGTTCGTAGAATAATTCTCTTTTTCTGTCATTATTTTCCGTGATAACCTGTTACTTACAGTTTGTATAAAGACCATATCTGAGATAGGTGGCGGGCAGAATAGCACTGTCTGCTTCAATAGAAAGCTTCAAACTAAATAATTTAATTTCTCTAAAAGACGTTGCAATCTAAAGCACTCACAGGCACTTTGTCAAAGGGAGTCAGTCAGTCGTTCAGTTCAGTGGAGGGCTGGTTGTTCTCTGCATATCATTAGATTGATCATGGTTCTCTGCTTCCTTTTCAGGGAAGACAAGTTTATGGAATAGTGCTCTGAGCAAATCGGGTAGGTGTTAGTCGTTAACAGCCCTGAAGCTAATAGCCTGGTAGCTATAAGTTGATGTCAATTTGCTTCGAGCCCTTCATTTCGCTTTTGATCTTCCTCTCCTTTGATTTCTTCTCGTTTTTACTTACATAGGAAGAATGTTTTCTATTTGTGCTGGTCTAGGATCGGTGTGGCCTTTTTAAATCATAATGAATAAATGAGGGACCCTGATCCTAGATCAGCACTCGTACTCTGAGACTCTCTTTTTATGAATACGGAACCAGGTTTTGAACTGCTTCAGTTCAGTTCAGTTTGATGTCCAGTCAGTCATTGGTCCTCATTTTCTAATGACCAGATTTACACGATGATGTCAAATGAGAAGGGCAAGATGTCGAACCACTTAAACCAAATCAAAGACAGAAAAGGGCTCTGAAATAATTAACTATGTGTCTGAAATGGCACTCTATTCCCTATATAGTGCACGAGTGCTGATAGGGGCCCATAGGGCTCTGGTCAAAAGTGGTGCACTATATAGGACCCATAGGACTGGTTAAAAGTAGTGTACTGTGTTGGGAATAGGGTGCCATTTTGGACGCCAGCCCTGTCTGACCAGAGTTTGATTGTCTCATAAATAAAGAGGTATCTATCTGCTGTAATTAAAGTTTGTCTTAAGAGATCATCTAGGATTAACAATGAGTACCTGTAATATGAACATGTTAAGGAGAATACTGCAGTCCCTTATAGGTGTATTGCCAGTGATTTATTGAATTACCTTGTTTTGATACATTTCTCATTGTTAGCGTGCCTTCTATTCAAGTTTTGAAGAAAATGTAGCATGTTGATACTAATGAATGATAAGCAATTCTTTAGTAGACTGTATCAAATTGTTATTTGGAGTGTCAGCCGCAGCAGGAATTATGTTTGTGCTTTGTCTGCCTTTCTACAGTTTGAGAATATAGAAACGGATGTGTATTTGACGTAACCTTTCTGTTATAAACAGTCGAAGTAGTCCAAAAATGTAGCCTCACTCATATGATCAAGCTGTGTGTGAGTGATTTATAAATAAAACACTTTTTGATGAGAAGAATATGCATATAGTCCAGTCTGTGTTAACCTCTTATTTGTCTGCAGTCGGTTGATGTGAAAGAATTTACTTGGCCCATACATTATTTCAATATCCCTTGCTATGACCCAAATGGCACCCTATTTATGATAGAAAAAGTAGTGCACTATATAGGGTGCCATTTGGGACTTTCCCCCATCTCTTTTTGTATTTTTTTGTTTAGGGATCAACTGGAATATCTTTGAGAGACAGGAATAGTAGTTCAAATCAAGCTACCATGCAAATATGTCTATGCAGTAAACTATGTAAGTGAACTGGGGGTTGGGGTACAGGCAGGGGAATAAATACTGAAAAGTATCGTGTTGCAAATTGATTGTGAAAAGTTAAAGATTTGCTTTTCTAATTGTGTTCATTTGTATTTTATGAGTCTGTTGATGTTAAACAATTATGTGGTTTACATTTTAATACTTGAATAAAAAAAGGTTATGTTCTGTTTATGGTGGTGGTATTGTTTATTATTGGTTTAATATTATGTAAATCGCCTCAGTACAAATCTGACATTTATGATCACATGTTTTTCACTCCATTATGCAATATTATAGCAAGACTATTTTATTTATGGTTGTAACACAACTCAACCCTCAGGAAGATATCCTATGCCTTGGTTCACACATGGCAGTGCAAACTATTGAAGTGGAACGTTACTGTAGCCTTTACACTTACGTTGTAGCTTCTGCCGAACATTAGCAACGGGTGACGTATGGTAATGACTAGATGTGGGAGGCTTTACTCCTCTTTCTGTCGACATAGTCCTCTTCCTGAAAAGCAAAGTTCAGCTCAGACGAGTTGGTCAGATGACTTTGCGTTTTCCTGTTTCTGCTTCAAATTACCTATGTATAAAATGTCCTCAAACGCTTAATCTATAATGACATCATCTGGATTCTCCAACATAGGCGACAGATGTACTTCTGCAACAGAGCAGAGACTCGGCGGCGACGAGGAGGACCATTGCATAATATGCATGGACAGTTTTCAGGAAAAGATCACTTTAAAATGTTCTCACTCATTCTGTTCAAGTTGTATTGACTCGTTTTTCAAAATTAAGCCCGCATGTCCGGTATGTAATAGTTTTCACGGGACCTACGAAGGAACGCAGCCCCGGAACGGGATCATGACAGTGAGACGCAACTGGCAGTGTTTACCTGGCTATGAGGAGGGGAATGGACATATCACGATTGATTATCACTTTCCAGCCGGAGTACAAGGGGTGAGATTTATTGTAGCCTATGTTTACTTTATATGTGACGCAGATGGGCCTATATTTTATCGCAGGATTGAAAGTGTCAATAGACATTGTGCCACTCTTGACTTGAAGACGAAAGGGCCATGCGTATAGTCGGAGATTAGTCAGAGATTCATCATAATGTTGTTCTTGAAAGCCCTTATATGGTACTGCCCCTCCATGGCATTACAGTCTTGCTGGTGATGTCATGCCAGACAGATTAGCTGTTGACTTCTTTATCACCTAAGGTGGAGTTTGATCCTCCATGAGTCCCTAATTATAAGTAGTAGGCTTCATCTTACCACCACCAGTCAGTTATTTGAAATAACATGATTAGGCCTACAGCCAGTGGAGAAGACCCAGCTCCGGAGTCTGGTTCCTCTTGAGGTTTCTTCCTTCTAGGGAGTTTTTCCTTGCTACTGTGGAAAAGGGTTTTATAGACACAGTTGATTGATTGATATTACTCTTTCTCGCCACATCCCTCCAGCCTGAGCATCCGAACCCGGGTGAGAAGTACTGCAGCACATCCAGGACAGCCTTTCTGCCAGCCTGTGAGGAAGGAGAGAAGGTACTGAGGCTGCTCCAGACAGCCTTTCACAGGAGGCTCATCTTCACCATCGGGACATCAGCCACCACCGGCCTCAACAACTCCATCACATGGAACGACATACACCACAAGACCAACATTAGTGGAGGACCACAGTTGTAAGTAGGCCTATCTATCCTAGTCAGAGGAAATAGAATCAGAATACTCACACACTGTTTGAATGCTCCTGAAGTTTCATTGTGACATTTCTATCTCTAAGACTAATGAAGACCCATATCAGTGTATGACGGTGTTGTAACGGTGTTATTGACATTCGAGAGCGTTTGAACTTTGCCATGTTTTTGAAATGGCAGATCAATGTGACACTGAAGCTGATACGCCGTCTCTCTTTTCTCCTTGTTAGTTTTGGGTATCCAGACCCGGGCTACCTCTCTAGGGTCCAGGAGGAGCTTCGTCTGAAGGGAGTGACAGAGGAGAGCTGACTCCACTGGAGCTTCATGAAACCATAGAACTAGAATTACTCTTAGTTCAAATTCTATACATATTGTCACACTCAGGAATCAAACACAAGACGAGAAGAGCAGTTACGGTGTTGGGGAAGCTACACTGAAAATATAGCTTACCAAGCTACCAATTCACACTAGAAGCTTAGCTACCCTTAAGAAAAATATAGTTTCCTTCAAGTTACTTTGAAAAAGTAGTACACTACATCAAAACTACTTTGTGAAAAATTATCAAATTTAAATCTGAAATGTCATAGACTACAAGTTGCAAGAACAGATCACTTTACTGGTAAAATGTTAACAGAATGTGTAATTTGGCCTATTAAACATAACAACTTAAAATTAAGAAAGGAAGGTATTGCCTATTTCGCCCATATTTTATTTTATTTTAGCAAAAAAACAGTGTGGGTTTCCAGTAGTTAGCTACACCACCACATGGCAAAAAAAAGTAAATAACTACTGAAAACACTACCTAGATTTGAATTCAGTTCAACTACCACCAAGCTACTGTAAAATGTAGTTAAATTGCTAGTTGAACTACATGTAGTTCACTACTCCCCAACACTGAGCAGTTATGATTGTAGCCAACGGTTCCCAAAAAGGTTGGTTACAGACGTACAAAAATATCATACCACCAAGACATGCTATCCTCTCACCGTCACAATAACAGGGTATTTAAAAAAAATTTTTTGTCCCACTCCTCTTTGCAGATCTTCTTCAAGTCATTAAGGTTTCGAGGCTGACGTTTGGCAACTCGAACCTTCAGCTCCCTCCACAGATTTTCTATGGGATTAAGGTCTGGAGACTGGCTAGGCCACTCCAGGACCTTAATGTGCTTCTTCTTGAGCCACTCCTTTGTTGCCTTGGCCGTGTGTTTTGGGTCATTGTCATGCTGGAATACCCATCCACGACCCATTTTCAATACCCTGGCTGAGGGAAGGAGGTTTTCACCCAAGATTTGACGGTACATGGCCCCGTCCATCGTCCCTTTGATGCGGTGAAGTTGTCCTGTCCCTTTAGCAGAAAAACACCCCCAAAGCATAATGTTTCCACCTCCATGTTTGACGGTGGGGATGGTTTCTTGGGGTCATAGGCAGCATTCCTCCTCCTCCAAACACGGCAAGTTGGGTTGATGCCAAAGAACTCCATTTTGGTCTCATCTGACCACAACACGTTCACCCAGTTGTCCTCTGAATCATTCAGATGTTCATTGGCAAACTTCAGACGGGCATGTATATGTGCTTTCTTGAGCAGGGGGACCTTGCGGGCGCTGCAGGATTTCAGTCCTTCACGGCATAGTGTGTTACCAATTGTTTTCTTGATGACTATGGTCCCAGCTGCCTTGAGATCCATTGACAAGATCCTCCTGTGTAGTTCTGGGCTGATTCCTCACCGTTCTCATGATCATTGCAACTCCACGAGGTGAGATCTTGCATGGAGCCCCAGGCTGAGGGAGATTGACAGTTCTTTTGTGTTTCTTCCATTTGCGAATAATCACAAAAACTGTTGTCACCTTCTCACCAAGCTGCTTGGCGATGGTCTTGTAGCCCATTCCAGCCTTGTGTAGGTCTACAATCTTGTCCCTGACATCCTTGGAGAGCTCTTTGGTCTTGGCCATGGTGGAGAGTTTGGAATCTGATTGATTGATTGCTTCTGTGGACAGGTATCTTTTATACAGGTAAGAAACTGAGATTAGGAGCACTCCCTTTAAGAGTGTGCTCCTAATCTCCGTTCGTTACCTGTATGAAAGACACCTGGGAGCCAGAAATCTTTTTGATTGAGAAGGGGTCAAATACTTATTTCCCTCATTAAAATGCAAATCAATTTATAACATTTTTGACATGCATTTTTCTGGATATTTTTGTTGTTATTCTGTCTCTCACTGTTCAAATAAACCTACCATTAAAATTATAGACTGATAATTTCTTTGTCAGTGCGCAAACGTACAAAATCAGCAGGGGATCAAATACTTTTTTCCCTCACTGTATATATATACAAACACTGACTGTACAAAACATTAAGAACACCTTATTGAGTTGCACCCCCCCATACATACTATACACAATCCATGTCTCAATTGTCTCAAGGCTTAAAATTCCTTCTTTAACCTGTCTCCTCACCTTCATCTACACTGATTGACGTGGATTTAACATGTGACATCAATAAGGGATCATAGCTTTCACCTGGATTCACCTGGTAAGTCTACGTCATGGAAAGAGCAGGTGTTCTTAATGTTATATACAGTGGGGCAAAAAAGTATTTAGTCAGCCACCAATTGTGCAAGTTCTCCCACTTAAAAAGATGAGAGAGGCCTGTAATTTTCATCATAGGTACACTTCAACTATGACAGACAAAATGAGAAAAACAAATCCTGAAAATCACATTGTAGGATTTTTAATAAATTTATTTGCAAGTTATGGTGGAAAATAAGTATTTGGTCAATAACAAAAGTTACGTTTTCTGTAAGTCTTCACAAGGTTTTCACACACTGTTGCTGGTATTTTGGCCCATTCCTCCATGCAGATCTCATCTAGAGCAGTGATGTTTTGGGGCTGTTGCTGGGCAACACGGACTTTCAACTCCCTCCAAAGATTTTCTATGGGGTTGAGATCTGGAGACTGGCTAGGCCACTCCAGGACCTTGAAATGCTTCTTACGAAGCCACTCCTTCGTTGCCCGGGCGGTGTGTTTGGGATCATTGTCATGCTGAAAGACCCAGCCACGTTTCATCTTCAATGCCCTTGCTGATGGAAGGAGGTTTTCACTCAAAATCTCACGATACATGGCCCCATTCATTCTTTCCGTTACACGGATCAGTCGTCCTGGTCCCTTTGCAGAAAAACAGCCCCAAAGCATGATGTTTCCACCCCCATGCTTCACAGTAGGTATGGTGTTCTTTGGATGCAACTCAGCATTCTTTGTCCTCCAAACACGACTAGTTGAGTTTTTACCAAAAAGTTCTATTTTGGTTTCATCTGACCATATGACATTCTCCCAATCTTCTTCTGGATCATCCAAATGCTCTCTAGCAAACTTCAGACGGGCCTGGACATGTACTGGCTTAAGCAGGGGGACACGTCTGGCACTGCAGGATTTGAGTCCCTGGCGGCGTAGTGTGTTACTGATGGTAGGCTTTGTTACTTTGGTCTCAGCTCTCTGCAGGTCATTCACTAGGTCCCCCCGTGTGGTTCTGGGATTTTTGCTCACCGTTCTTGTGATCATTTTGACCCCACGGGGTAGGATCTTGCCCCAGATCGAGGGAGATTATCAGTGGTCTTGTATGTCTTCCATTTCCTAATAATTGCTCCCACAGTTGATTTCTTCAAACCAAGCTGCTTACCTATTGCAGATTCAGTCTTCTCAGCCTGGTGCAGGTCTACAATTTTGTTTCTGGTGTCCTTTGACAGCTCTTTGGTCTTGGCCATAGTGGAGTTTGGAGTGTGACTGTTTGAGGTTGTGGACAGGTGTCTTTTATACTGATAACAAGTTCAAACAGGTGCCATTAATACAGGTAACGAGTGGAGGACAGAGGAGCCTCTTAAAGAAGAAGTTACAGGTCTGTGAGAGCCAGAAATCTTGCTTGTTTGTAGGTGACCAAATACTTATTTTCCACCATAATTTGCAAATAAATTCATTAAAAATCCTACAATGTGATTTTCTGGATTTTTTTTTCTCATTTTGTCTGTCATAGTTGAAGTGTACCTATGATGAAAATTACAGGCCTCTCTCATCTTTTTAAGTGGGAGAACTTGCACAATTGGTGGCTGACTAAATACTTTTTTGCCCCACTATATATATATATACTGAACAAAAATATAAATGCAACATGTAAAGTGTTGGTCCCATGTTTCATGAGCTGAAAGAAAAGATCCCAGAAATGTTCCATACACACAAAAAGCCTATTTCTCTCAAATATTGTGCACAAACTTGTTTACATCCCTGTTAGTGAGCATTTCTGCTTTGCCAAGATAATGCATCCACCTGACAGGTGTGGCATATTAAGAAGCTGAATAAACAGCATGATCATTACACAGGTGCACCTGTGTGCAATTGCGTGCAATTGGCATTCTGACTGCAGGAATGTCCACCAGAGCTGTTGCCATAAAATTTTATGTTAATTTCTCTACCAAAAGCCGCCTCCAATGTCGTTTTAGAGAATTTGGCAGTACGTCCAACCGGCCTCACAACCGCAAACCACATGTAACCACGTCAGTCCAGGACCTCCACATCCAGATTCTTCACCTGCGGGTTCATCAGAGACCAGCCACACGGACAGCTAATGAAACTGAGTATTTCTGTCTATAATAAAGCCCTTTTGTAATGGAAAGTGTAGCCTATAGTTCGAATTATTGAAGTTTAAGTTATGAAGCCTGTAAGAATCTTTGATAGCCTAGTGGTGCTCATCCTGTCGAGCTGATCTGTGCGTGTTGGTAGGCGCAACTAATGTGTAGGCCTGCGGCTGCATTTCAGATACATGTTTGTACATTCGAACAGCAGTAGGACCAGTGTACCTTGTTTTATTAGGGCTCTAAAGTAATACTCGTTGTGCCCCCCTATGGATTTAAATTCCCAATCTGGCCCTCATACCATCATGGCCACCTAATCATCCCCAGCTTCCAATTGGCTCATTCATCGCCACTCCTCTCCCCTGTAACTATTGCCTAGGTCGTTGCTGTAAATGAGAATGTGTTCACAGTCAACTTATCTGGTCAAATAAGGGTAACCCCCCCCCAAAAAAAAAAAAAGTTATGGCTTCCCAGTGGGCGTGCCTGGCTCCGAAGTGGGTAGGCCTGGCTCCCAAGTGGGTCCCAGGCCCACCCATGGCTGCGCCCCTGAACAATCATGTGAAACCATAGATTAGGGCCTAATGAATTGATTTAAATTGACTGATTTCCTTATATGAACTGTAACTCAGTAAAATCGTTGAAATTGTTGCATTTATATTTTTGTTCAGTGTGTGTGTATATATATATATATATAGTACCAGTCAAAAGTTTGGACACACCTACTCATTCAAGGGTTTTTCTTTATTTTTACTATTTTCTACATTGTAGAATAATAGTGAAGACATCAAAACTATGACATAACACATATGGAATCAAAAAAGTGTTAAACAAATCCAAATATATTTTAGATTTTAGATTCTTCAAAGTAGCCACCCTTTGCTTTGATGACAGCTTTGCACACTCTTGGCATTCTCTCAACCAGCTTCATGAGGTAGTCACCTGGAATTTCAATAAACAGGTGTGCCTTGTTAAAAGTTAATTTGTGGAATTTCTTTCCTTCTATAATTTGTTTTTCAACAGGATAATGACCCAACACACCTCCAGGCTGTGTAAGGGCTATTTGACCAATAAGGAGAGTGATGGAATGCTGCAGATGACCTGGCCTCCACAATCACCCGACCTCAACCCAATTGAGATAGTTTGGGATGAGTTGGACCGCAGAGTGAAGGAAAAGCAGCCAACAAGTGCTCAGCATATGTGGGAACTCCTTCAAGACTGTTGGAAAAGCATTCCAGGTGAAGCTGGTTGAGAGAATGCCAAGAGTGTGCAAAGCTGTCATCAAGACAAAAGGTGGCTATTTTTTTATTTTTTTTATTTTTTTATTTCACCTTTATTTAACCAGGTAGGCTAGTTGAGAACAAGTTCTCATTTACAACTGCGACCTGGCCAAGATAAAGCAAAGCAGTGTGACACAAACAACACAGAGTTACACATGGAATAAACAAACATACAGTCAATAACACAATAGAGAAAAAGTCTATATACAGTGTGTGCATATGAGGTAAGATAAGGGAGGTAGGCAATAAAGAGGCCATTTCCAAGATTTTTCAAGAATTTCTAATATAAAATATATTTTGATTTGTTTAACACTTTTTTGGTTACTACATGATTCCATATGTGTTATTTTATAGTTTTGATGTCTTCACTATTATTCTACAATGTAAAAATAATAAAAAAGAAAGAAAGACCCTTGAATGAGTAGGTGTGTCGAAACATTTTACTATTACTGTATATACAGTGGGGAGAACAAGTATTTGATACACTGCCGATTTTGCAGGTTTTCCTACTTACAAAGCATGTAGAGGTCTGTAATTTTTATCATAGGTACACTTCAACTATGAGAGACGGAATCTAAAACAAAAATCCAGAAAATCACATTGTATGATTTTTAAGTAATTAATTTGCATTTTATTGCATGACATAAGTATTTGATCACCTACCAACCAGTAAGAATTCCGGCTCTCACAGACCTGTTAGTTTTTCTTTAAGAAGCCCTCCTGTTCTCCACTCATTACCTGTATTAACTGCACCTGTTTGAACTCGTTACCTGTATAAAAGACACCTGTCCACACACTCAATCAAACAGACTCCAACCTCTCCACAATGGCCAAGACCAGAGAGCTGTGTAAGGACATCAGGGATAAAATTGTAGACCTGCACAAGGCTGGGATGGGCTACAGGACAATAGGCAAGCAGCTTGGTGAGAAGGCAACAACTGTTGGTGCAATTATTAGAAAATAGAAGAAAATAGAAGAAGTTCAAGATGATGGTCAATCACCCTCGGTCTGGGGCTCCATGCAAGATCTCACCTCGTGGGGCATCAATGATCATGAGGAAGGTGAGGGATCAGCCCAGAACTACACGGCAGGACCTGGTCAATGACCTGAAGAGAGCTGGGACCACAGTCTCAAAGAAAACCATTAGTAACACACTACGCCGTCATGGATTAAAATCCTGCAGCGCACACAAGGTCCCCCTGCTCAAGCAGGCGCATGTCCAGGCCTGTCTGAAGTTTGCCAATGACCATCTGGATGATCCAGAGGAGGAATGGGAGAAGGTCATGTGGTCTGATGATTCAAAAATAGAGCTTTTTGGTCTAAACTCCACTCGCCGTGTTTGGAGGAAGAAGAAGGATGAGTACAACCCCAAGAACACCATCCCAACCGTGAAGCATGGAGGTGGAAACATCATTCTTTGGGGATGCTTTTCTGCAAAGGGGACAGGACGACTGCACCGTATTGAGGGGAGGATGGATGGGGCCATGTATTGCGAGATCTTAGCCAACAACCTCCTTCCCTCAGTAAGAGCATTGATGATGGGTCGTGGCTGGGTCTTCCAGCATGACAATGACCCGAAACACATAGCCAGGGCAACTAAGGAGTGGCTCCGTAAGAAGTATCTCAAGGTCCTGGAGTGGCCTAGCCAGTCTCCAGACCTGAACCCAATAGAAAATCTTTGGAGGGAGCTGAAAGTCCATATTGCCCAGCGACAGCCCCGAAACCTGAAGGATCTGGAGAAGGTCTGTATGGAGGAGTGGGCCAAAATCCCTGCTGCAGTGTGTGCAAACCTGGTCAAGAACTACAGGAAACGTATGATCTCTGTAATTGCAAACAAAGGATTCTGTACCAAATATTAAGTTCTGCTTTTCTGATGTATCAAATACTTATGTCATGCAATAAAATGCTAATTAATTACTTAAAAATCATACAATGTGATTTTCGGGATTTTTGTTTTAGATTCCGTCTCTCACAGTTGAAGTGTACCTATGATAAAAATTACAGACCTCTACATGCTTTGTAAGTAGGAAAATCTGCAAAATCGGCAGTGTATCAAATACTTGTTCTCCCCACTGTATATATACTATTATTTTATAATAATAATATATAAATGTTTTCTTATATACCTCCTAATTCATCTCAATTAGATGATTGTTTATAGAGCAGTCAATAAAATCTGTTAATTAATTGTTTTAATGTACAGGATGTCCTTGTTGTGTATGACAGAATCCGCACCTCCATGCCATTTTCCTTCTACCTCAATAGAGGGCGATCCTCTACTTCAAAATAACAGGAGCGTGCTTGGTATGCCGCCTAATCAGCACCAAATCCACTCTCTCTAAAACACTATAAAACAGCACCTCCCCACACCCCACCCGGCAAACCGGGAACATTCTCAGAACATTACCTAAGAATCCCATTAAGTTCTATTTACTGTAGGGTTGTATCTAACATGATGATAACAAAATGTTTATTTTTTCCCCCAGAAAATGTTTTAAATGAAATAACCTTGGAATGTTCTCCTAGTGGTAACTAAAATGTTGTGTTCAACATCTGTAACAACCGCTACAGAACATTCCCCAAATGTTCTAATTAGGTTTCCAGGTAATGTAATAACACAATGTATCAGTAATGAGATGGCACCGACAGACATGGTCGCCCTGTTTCTAGCTCCTAGCAAACTTTGCTATATTTCGTTTTTTTGTTTGTTATTTCTTACATTATTTAATCAGAACGTTTCGAGTACTATCACCTACAGCCGAAAATGCATTTTGGATATTAGATCAGTGGTCACTCACCAGAAATTAGACTAGAAATTTGACTTCCCAGACCTGGATCCTTTGTTTGAACTGCCGAGGCGGCCCCATTCATCCTGGATGATACTCCAAAAAGTTGCTGCCGGAGGAGAGGGAGGAGAAATAGGGTCCTAGTCAGACTCAGGAGGTCGGCATACCACCCATGGGTTCCGAGTATATTACTCGCTAAAGTTCAGTCCATGAACAATAAAATAGGTGAGCTCAGTGCGAGGATCTCCTTCCAGAGAGACATAAGGGACTGTAACATAGTCTGTTTAACGGAATCATGGCTCTCTCCGGATATATTGTCCCATACAACCAGCAGGGTTCTCCGTTCATTGCACGGACAGGAAAAATAACTCTCCAGGAAACACAGAGGTGGAGGAGAATGTCTTATGATTAAAAACTCATGGTGTGATTGAGGTAACATACAGAAAGTCAAGTCATTTTGTTCTCCCCATCTGGAATACCTCATCCTCAAATGCCCACCATATTACTTCCCAAGATAATTTTATTTGGTTATAGTCACTGCCGTGTATGTTCCCCTACAAGCCGACACTGCAATGGCTCTCAAGGAACTACAGTTGAAGTCGGAAGTTTACATACACCTTAGCCAAATACATTTCAACTCAGTTTTTCACAATTCCTGACATTTAATCCAAGTAAAAATTCCCTGTTTTAGGTCAGTTAGATTCACCACTTTATTTTAAGAATGTGAAATGTCAGAATAATAGTAGGGAAAATGATTTATTTCAGCTTTTATTTCTTTCATCACATTCCCGTTGGGTCAGAAGTTTACATACACTCAATTAGTATTTGGTAGCATTGCCTTTAAATTGTTTAACTTGGGTCAAACGTTTTGGGTAGCCTTCCACAATAAGTTGGGTGAATTTTGTCCCATTCCTCCTGACAGAGCTGGTGTAACTGAGTAAGGTTTGTAGGCCTCCTTGCTCGTACACGCTTTTTCAGTTCTGCCCACACATTTTCTATATGATTGAGGTCAGGGCTTTCTGATGGCCACTCCAATACCTTGACTTTGTTGTCCTTAAGCCATTTTGCCACAACTTTGGAAGTTTGCTTGGGGTCATTGTCCATTCGGAAGACCCATTTGTGACCAGGCTTTAACTTTCTGACTGATGTCTTGAGATGTTGCTTCAATATATCCACATAATTATCCTTTCTCATGAAGCCATCTATTTTGTGAAGTGCACCAGCCCCTCCTGCAGCAAAGCACCCCCACAGCATGATGCTGCCACCCCGTGCTTTGCGGTTGGGATGGTGTTCTTCGGCTTGCAAGCATCCCCCTTTTTCCACCAAACATAACGATGGTCATTATGGCCAAACAGTTCTATTTTTGTTTCATCAGACCAGAGAACATTTCTCCAAAAACTACGATCTTTGTCCCCATGTGCAGTTGCAAACCGTAATCTGTCTTTTTTATGGCGGTTTTGGAGCAGTGGCTTCTTCCTTGCTGAGCGGCCTTTCAGGTTATGTCAATATAGGACTCGTTTTACTGTGGATATAGATACTTTTGTACCTGTTTTCTCCAGCATCTTCACAAGGTCCACAAGGTCGCTTCAAGACTGCTTCGATCACGCGGATTGGAATATGTTCCGCATTGCATCCAACAACAATATTGACGAATACGCTGATTCGGTGAGCGAGTTCATTAGAAAGTGCATTGACGATGTCGTACCCACAGCAACGATTAAAACATTCCCAAACCAGAAACCGTGGATTGACGGCAGCATTCGCCTGAAACTGAAAGCGCGAACCACTGCTTTTAACCAGGGCAAGGTGACCGGAAACATGACCGAATACAAACAGTGTAGCTATTCTCTCCGCAAGGCAATCAAACAAGCTAAGTCCCAGTATAGAGACAAAATAGAGTCGCAATTCAACAGCTCAGACACAAGAGGTATGTGGCAGGGTCTACAGTCAATCACGGATTACAAAAAGAAAACCAGCCCCGTCGCGGACCAGGATGTCTTGCTCCCAGACAGGCTAAATAACTTTTTTGCTCGCTTTGAGGACAATACAGTGCCACTGACACGGCCCGCTACCAAAACCTGCGGGCTCTCCTTCACTGCAGCCGAGGTGAGTAAAACATTTAAACGTGTTAACCCTCGCAAGGCTGCAGGCCCAGACGGCATTCCCAGCCGCGTCCTCAGAGCATGCGCAGACCAGCTGGCTGGTGTGTTTACGGACATATTCAATCAATCCTTATCCCAGTCTGCTGTTCCCACATGCTTCAAGAGGGCCACCATTGTTCCTGTTCCCAAGAAAGCTAAGGTAACTGAGCTAAACGACTACCGCCCCGTAGCACTCACTTCCGTCATCATGAAGTGCTTTGAGAGACTAGTCAAGGACCATATCACCTCCACCCTACCGGACACCCTAGACCCACTCCAATTTGCTTACCGACCGAATAGGTCCACAGACGACGCAATCACAATCACACTGCACACTGCCCTAACCCATCTGGACAAGAGGAATACCTATGTGAGAATGCTGTTCATCGACTACAGCTCAGCATTTAACACCATAGTACCCTCCAAACTCGTGGGTCTCGACCCCGCCCTGTGCAACTGGGTCCTGGACTTCCTGATGGGCCGCCCCATAAGGGGCGGTGGTGAGGGTGGTGAGGGTAGGTAACAACATCTCCACCCCGCTGATCCTCAACACTGGGGCCCCACAAGGGTGCGTTCTGAGCCCTCTCCTGTACTCCCTGTTCACCCACGACTGCGTGGCCATGCACGCCTCCAACTCAATCATCAAGTTTGCAGATGACACTACAGTGGTAGGCTTGATTACCAACAACGACGAGACGGCCTACAGGGAGGAGGTGAGGGCCCTCGGAGTGTGGTGTCAGGAAAATAACCTCACACTCAACGTCAACAAAACAAAGGAGATGATTGTGGACTTCAGGAAACAGCAGAGGGAGCACCCCCCTATCCACATCGACGGGACAGTAGTGGAGAAGGTGGAAAGTTTTAAGTTCCTCGGTGTACACATCACGGACAAACTGAATTGGTCCACCCACACAGACAGCGTTGTGAAGAAGGCGCAGCAGCGCCTCTTCAACCCCAGGAGGCTGAAGAAATTCAGCTTGTCAACAAAAGCACTCACAAACTTCTACAGATGCACAATCGAGAGCATCCTGTCGGGCTGTATCACCGCCTGGTACGGCAACTGCTCCGCCTACAACCGTAAGGCTCTCCAGAGGGTAGTGAGGTCTGCACAACGCATCACCGGGGGCAAATTACCTGCCCTCCAGGACACCTACACCACCCGATGTCACAGGAAGGCCATAAAGATCATCAAGGACAACAACCACCCAAGCCACTGCCTGTTCACCCCGCTATCATCCAGAAGGCGAGGTCAGTACAGGTGCATCAAAGCAGGGACCGAGAGACTGAAAAACAGCTTCTATCTCAAGGCCATCAGACTGTTAAACAGCCACCACTAACATTTAGCGGCCGCTGCCAACATACTGACTCAACTCCAGCCACTTTAATAATGGGAATTGATGGAAACTAGCCACTTTAAACAATGCCACTTAATATAATGTTTACATACCCTACATTACTCATCTCATATGTATATGTATATACTGTACTCTATATCATCTACTGCATCTTGCCATCTTTATGTAATACATGTATCACTAGTCACTTTAAACTATGCCACTTTATGTTTACATACCCTACATTACTCATCTCATATGTATATACTGTACTCTATACCATCTACTGCATCTTGCCTATGCCGTTCTGTACCATCACTCATTCATATATCTTTATGTACATATTCTTTATCCCTTTACACTTGTGTGTATAAGGTAGTAGTTGTGGAATTGTTAGGTTAGATTACTTGTTGGTTATTACTGCATTGTCGGAACTAGAAGCACAAGCATTTCGCTACACTCGCATTAACATCTGCTAACCATGTGTATGTGACAAATAAAATTTGATTTGATTTGATTTGTTTTGCACTTTTCGCACCAAAGTACGTTCATCTCTAGGAGACAGAACGCGTCTCCTTCCTGAGCGGTATGACGGCTGCGTGGTCCCATGGTGTTTATACTTGCATACTATTGTTTGTACAGATGAACGTGGTACCTTCAGGCGTTTGGAAATTGGTCCCAAGGATGAACCAGACTTGTGGAGGTCTACAATTTCTTTTCTGAGATCTTGGCTGATTTCTTTAGATTTTCCCATGATGTCAAGCAAAGAGGCACTGAGTGTGAAGGAAGGCCTTGAAATACATTCACAGGTGTACCTCCAATTGACTCAAATCATGACATCATTTTCTGGAAATGTCCAAGCTGTTTAAAGGCACTGTCAACTTAGTGTATGTAAACTTCTGACCCACTGGAATTCTTATACAGTGAATTATAAGTTAAATAATCTGTTTGTAAACAATCGTTGGAAAAATTACTTGTGTCATGCACAAAGTAGATGTCCTTACCGACTTGCCAAAACTGTAGTTTGTTAACTTCTCTAGGATAGGGGGCAGCATTTTCACGTTTGGATGAAAAGCATACCCAAATTCAACTACCAGCTACTCATCCCCAGAAGATAAGATATGCATATTATTAGTAGATTTGGATAGAAAACACTCTGACGTTTCTAAAACTGTTTGAATCATGTCTGTGAGTATAACAGAACTGATTTAGCAGGCGAAACCCCGAGGACAAACCATTCAGATTTTTTTTTTTTGAGGTCACTCTCTTTTCAACGGGTTTTCACTGGGAATACAAATTTCTAATTGACCTTCTTGCAGTTCCTACCGCTTCCACTGGATGTCAACAGTCTTTAGAAATTGGTTGAGGTTTATTCCTTTGTGTAATGAAGAAGTACGGCCATCTTGAACGAGGGTCACTGGAAGTGTACTGTTAGTTAGAGGCGCGTGACCAGAAAGCTAACTACAGTTTGATGTAATCCTGTATTGAACACAGATCATCCCGTCTTTTTTTCGATTATTTACTTGAGAAAATACCTAAAGTTGTATTACAAAAGTAGTTTGAAATGTTTTGGCAAAGTTTACAGGTAACTTTGAGATATTTTGTAGTCACGTTGCACAAGTTGGAACCGGTGTTTTTCTGGATCAAACGCGCCAAATAAATAAATTTTGGATATATATCGACGGAATTAATCGAACAAAAGGACCATTTGTGATGTTTATGGGACTTATTGGAGTGCCAACAACAGAAGCTCGTCAAAGGTAAGGCATGAATTATATTTTTATTTCTGCGTTTTGTGTCGCACCTGCAGGGTTGAAATATGCCTCTCTCTCTGTTTACTATGGTGCTGTCCTCAGATAATAGCATTGTTTGCTTTCGCCGAAAAGCCTATTTGAATTCTGACACGTTGGCTGGATTCACAACCAGTGTAGCTTTAATTTGGTATCTTTCATGTGTGATTTAATGAAAGTTAGATTTTTATAGTAATTTATTTGAATATGGCACTCTGCATTTTCTCTGGCTTTTTGCCAAGTGAGACAGTAGCGTCCCGCCTAAACTCAGATTTTTGGATATAAATATAAACTTTACCGAACAAAACATACATGTATTGTGTAACATGAAGTCCTATGAGTGTCATCGGATGAAGATCATCAAAGGTTAGTGATTAATTGTATCTCTATTTCTGCTTTTTGTTACTCCTCTCTTTGGCTGGAAAAATGGCTGTGTTTTTCTGTGGCTATGTACTGACCTAACGTAATCATTTGGTGTGCTTTCGCCATAAATCCTTTTTGAAATCAGATATGTTGGCTGGATTCACAACAAGTGTAGCTTTAATTTGGTGTCTTTCATGTGTGATTTCATGAAAGTTTGATTTTTATAGTAATTTATTAGAATTTGGCGCTCTGCACTTTTACTGGCTTTTGGTCAAGTGGGACGTTAGCGTCCCACATATCCCAGAGAAGTTAACAAGAAATTTGTGGAGTGGTTGAAAAACGAGTTTTAATGACTCCAACCTAAGTGTATGTAAACTGCCAACTTCAACTGTAAACTGGATTTTGTGCAAACTGGAAACCGTATATCCTGAGGTCGCATTTATTGTAGTTGGGGACTTTAATAAAGGAAATCTGATGGAAACTCCCAAAATCCTATCAACACATCTCCTTTGCTAATCGACGACCCCGGCAGTGGAGATTGTCAAAAGCTTCAACTTCCTCTGCATGCACATCACTGATGACCTGAAATGGTCGATTTAAACCATAGGAGGCTACAGAAATTTGACTTGGCCCCTAAGACCGTCACAAGCGTCTACAGCTGCACAATTGAGAGTGTCCTGTTGGGCTGTATCACCGCCTGGTACGGAAATTGCACCGTCCGCAACTGCAGGGCTCTCCAGAAGGTGGTGCGGTCAGCCCAGCACACCATTGGGGACACACTGCCTGTCCTTCAGGACATTTGTAGCACCCGGTGTCACAGGAAGGCCATGAATATCCTCAAGGACCTCAGCCAGCCGAGCCACAGCCTGTTCAGCCCACTACCAACAAGAAGGCAGAGACAGTGCAGGTGCGTCAAAGCAGGCCATCAGACTGTTAAACAGCCACCACTTGAAATCCTCTGCACATTACCCTGCCCTCTGCCTAGTATCCTACTCTACCCCTCATTCACTGTCACTAGCCGCCTACCACCGGGTACTCTACCTTGCACTTTAGGGACTGCTGCCCTATGTACATAGTCATTGAAAATTGGTCACTTTAATCATGTTTAAATATTTATGCACTACCGTTCAACAGTTTGGGGTCAATTGGAAATGTCCATTAAAATAACATCAAGTTGATCATAAATTTATTGTAGACATTATTAATATTGTAAATGACTATTGTAGCTGGAAACGGCAGATTTTTTTGTGGAATATCTACATAGGCGTACAGAGGCCCATTATCAGCAACCATCACTCCTGTGTGATGACTTTTGTGATAGACTTTTTCAATGTGTGTAGCTCCCTGTACAATTTCTTAAGGAAACCCACGGTGGCTGCACAGTACACTAGGGAAAAACTGAACAGACTTCTTGATCAGAGATGGACTGGCCACCTTAACACGCTGTCAACATCACAGAGATGCTCAGTGAAATCGAGTCTACTTGTACATATGGCACAGTTTATTGCGAACATCCTGGGGCTCCTCGACCCTCATAACAAGTTACTGCAGTCTGAATCTGCTGATCTACACACTGGTGTCAAACCTGTCCGCAGTAGGTATGGGTGCGTTGAAAACTGTAATGTGATGCTGAATTTGGAAACTGTGTGTGAATGGGCATTTTTTTCTTATTGGCGGCAGATTCAAATTGGCTACTGTCATGTAGGAAATTTCACATCAGCTATGAATATAGAATATGCACTTAGATTGATTTAGTTTGCTTTTCTGTGTGCTTTTCATCCCCAGGTTCCAATTTGCTCATTCATCCCCCCTCCTCTCCTTTGTAACTATTCCCTAGGCAATTGCTGTAAATGAAAATATGTTCTCAGTCTTATCTGGTAAAAAGTTATTAAAATCACCCATAACAACAAGCAGGGAATATTCCTGTACAGGGTCCTGCGAGTTTGGGGAGTTTGTCAGAAAATAGAAAGTGACATAGCATTTGAAAGCTACAGCCCTTGTCTTTTGTAAATTGAACTAAAATCTTACTGCTGGCAATGTCATAAGAATCCCACCCCACCCATTAAGACCATAAATCATGCGCTATGGTCATATGCAATGTAGGTCAAGTCACCAAAACTGCAAACGTTTGGTATGCATGGAAACGGTACACCCTGATGGTCATTGTAAAGCAATGCATTTCCTTCTCCGTCCATATTACCTTGTATGAATCCTCCACATCCGCCGTTGATCTACAGTACCAGTCAAAAGTTTGGACACACCTACTCATTAATTTATACATTGTAGAATAACAATGAAGACATCAAAACTATGAAATAACATATGGAATCATGTGGTAACCAAAAAAGTGTTAAACAAATCAAAATATATTTTAGATTCCTCAAAGTAGCCACCCTTTGCCTTGATGACAGCTTTGCACACGCTTGGCATTCTCTCAACCAGCTTCATGAGGTAGTCACCTGGAATGCATTTCAATTAACAGGTGTGCCTTGTTGAAAGTTAATTTTAGGAATTTCTTTCCTTCTTAATGCATTTGAGCCAATCAGTTGTGTCGTGACAAGGTAGGGGTGGTATACCATCACCCCGGACACTTTATCTGGCATGGATCTGCAGTACTTCCTCCAGCTGAAAAAGCTAATTAACATTTTGCCTTCGCTTTGCAGTTGCTGTACTCATAATATACAGGAGAACCATCGCCTTATGGTGAGGATAGCTGAGTTGCATGCCCGGCTTCAGACGCAGTCGTTAGGTAAGGGCAATTTAAGTGTAAATGATGGCTGGACAATTTTCTCATGGCTTTTGGAAAGAAATGCATGCTCAACCGGTGTCGCTCATTCAGCCGATAGAATCTTTCAACCGGTTTTCCCGACAAGTCGGATTTAGAGCCTTCCCAGGTCTCTCCTCCATCCGTTACAGGGTCTGAGCCGCTGAAGCTCTGACTCCAATAGTGCTGACAAATTGAAAACCCTAGTCATTGGCGATCCCATTACATGCAATAAAGAGACTTAAAAAGAATCATCCAGCGATCATTCATTGTTTACCAGGGGGCAGGGCTGCCGACAAAAAGGCTAATCTGAAGATGGTGCTGGCTGAGGCTAAAATTGGCGAGTATAGATGGTATAGGGATATTGTTATCCATGTCGGCAACAACAATGTTAGAAAGGAACAATCAGAGGTCACCAAGTGCAACATAGCTTCAGCGTGTAATTTAGCTAGAAAGATGTGTTGGCATTGAGTAATTGTCTCTGATGAGCTCTGCAGGAGACTTGTAACAATCAATCACTGGTTGAAAACTCTTTTCTGCCCCTCCCAAAAGATAGAATTTGTAGATAAGTGGCCCTCTTTCTGGGATTCACCCACAAACAGGAGCAAACCTGGCCTGCTGAGGAGTGATGTACTCCATCCTAGCTGGAGGGGTTCTGTCATCTTATCTATTAACATAGACAGGGCTCTAACTTCTCTAGCTTCACAATGAGATAGGGTGCAGGCCAGGCAGCACTAAGCTAGCCTACCAGCTTAGTGGAGACTGCCCCTAGCAGAGTCAGTGTAGTCAGCTCAGTTTTCTCCATTGAGACAGTGTCTGTGCCTCAATCTAGGTCTGGCAAAACTTAAGGCAATTTCACTGGAATAAAGACCTCCTCCATTCCTGACATTATTGAAAGAGATGGTGATAATACCTCATATCTCAAAATAGGACTACTTAATGTTAGATCCCTCACTTCCAAGGCAGTCATAGTCAATGAACTAATCACTGATCATAAACTTTAGTCCCGTGTGACTCAGTTGGAAGAGCATGGCGCTTGCAATGCCAGGGTTGTGGGCTTGATTCCCACAGTGGACACGTACGAAAATGTATGTACTCAAGTTAAGAGTTAAAGTATGCACTCTGGGTAAGAGCATCTGCTAAATAACTTGAACGTAAATTGGCCTGACTGAAAGATGGCTCAAGCCTGATGAATTTACTGTGTTCAATGAGGCGTCTGCTCCTGGTTACACGTGTGACCAAATCGCACGAGGTGTTGCTAACATTTATGACAGCAAATTTCAATTCACGAAAACAAAGACTGCATTTTCGTCTTTTGAGGTTCTAGTCATGAAATCTATGCAGCCTAATCCCTTTTGGTGACTTCAATATTCACATGGTGAAGTCCACAGATCCACTCCAAAAGGCTTTTGGAGTCATCATCGACTCAGTGGGTTTTGTCCAACATGTCTCGGGTCCTAGGCATTGCCACAATCATACCCTGGCTTTGTCCCGTGGAATAGATATTGTGGATCTAAACGTTTTTCCTCATAATCCTGGACTATCGGAGCACAATTTTATTACGTTTGCAATCACAACAAATAATTCACTCAGACTCCAACCAAGGATAATCAAGAGCCGCGCTATCAATTCTCGGACAATGCAAAAATTCCTAGATGCCCTTCCAGACTCCCTCTACCTACCCGAGGATGTCGGAGTACAAAAATCAGTTAACCACCTAACCGAGGATCTAATCTTAACTTTGCGTAATACCCTAGATTCAGTCGCACTGCTAAAAACAAAAACTATCTCCCTGGTACACAGAAAATACCAGAGCCCTGAAAGTTTCCAGAAAATTCCCTCTTCCGACTAACTTGGAAAGACAGTACCTTGCAATATCGAAAAGCCCTCACTGCTGCTCGAGCAGTCAACTTTTCCAACCTGATTGAGGAGAATAAAAACAATCCCCCAAAAATGTTTTGACACTGTCGCAAAGCTAACTAAAAAGCAACATTCCCCAAGTGAGGATGGTCTTAATTTCAGCAGTAATGAATTCATTAACTTTTTTGACGAAAAGGTCATGATCATTAGAAAGCAAATTACAGACTCCTCTTTGAATATGCTTATTTCTCCAAAACTCAGTTGTCCTGAGTCTGCACAGTACTGCCAGGACCTCAGACCAATGGAAACACTCAAGTTTAAAAAAATCCTGTATCCCTCGACACATTCACAAAAATAGTCATGGCCTCTAAACCTTCCAGCTGCCTACTGGACCCTATTCCAACTTAACAAATGAAGAGCTACTTCCTGTGCTTGGCCCTCCTATGTTGAAAATAATAAACGGCTCCCTATCCTCCGGATGTGTACCAAACTCACTAAAGGTGGCAGTAATAAAGCCTCTCATGAAAAAGCCAAACCTTGATGCGGGAAAATTGTAAAAACTATCAGTCTATATCGAATCTCCCATTCCTTGCCAAATTTTTGAAAAAGCTGTTTCTCAGCAACTCACTGCCCTCCTGAAGATAAATAATGTATATGAAACACTCCAGTCTGATTTTAAACCCCATCAAAGTATTGAGACAGCCCTTGTGAAGGTGGTAAATTATCTTTTAATCTGTCCTTGTGCTTCTAGACCTCAGTCCCGATTCTGACACCATCGATCAGCACATTCTTCGACACCATACACTTGGTCTGAGGCTGTGAGGCCGGTTGGACGTACTACCAAATTTTCTAAAATGACGTTGGAGGCGGTTTATGGTAGCGAAATGAACCTTCAATTCTCTGGCAACAGCTCTGGTAGACATTCAAAACTAGAGACATCTGTGGCATTGTGTTTTGTGATAAAACTGCACATTTTAGAGTGGCAGTTTATTGTCCCAAGCACAAGGTTGTGCCGTTTAATCAGCTTCTTGATAGGCCACACCTGTCAGGTGGATGGATTATCTTGGAAAAGTAGAGATGCTCACTAACAGGGATGTAAACAACGTTTTTGATCAAATCATTTTTCTATAAAATGTTTGAAATGAAATATCCTTGGAATGTTCTCCTAACATTACGGTTGTTTACAACATCTGTAAAAACTACCCCAGAACATTCCCCCAAGGTTCTTATTAGGTTGCCAAGAAATTTAATAACACAATGTTCCAGTAATGTTCTTAGAACATACTGCCTCAACAAAATGTGGGAGCAATAGAAGTGGTTCAGGAACATTCCGCTAATGTTGATGGATATGTTATTCAAAACACCCATAACAAGAAGCAGGCAAAATTATGATATGATGATTCTAATAACATTCCCTGAACATATTTCACCAATAAAATGTTGGTAACAATAGAAGTTGTTCTAAAAAAACATTCCTGGAATATTCTGCTAATGTTGTTGGAGATATTACTACTAACACCTTTAACAACAAAGAAGAAACATTCCTGCGAGTCTCTTATAAATTTATCCTGTAAGGTTATGACATGATGAATTGTTCTAAAAACAAATTTCAACCATAATGGAAATAGTTCTGAAAACCTTGCCGGAATGTTCTGCTAATATTGATGTGTAATGTAACATTATCACAACTTTTCAACAAAGGGCATTTCAATCTTCTTACATCATTAGATTTTATTAGGATATTGTCTAAATATAGCTATAGCTTTTGTAAAGTATGATATTCAAGTAGATTTGAACCTGCAATCTGCCGTCTTCAAGCTCTGTAGGCTACTTAGTCTGCTGCAACACCAGAATCCTAATGTTTCTAGTGGATATCCCTTTGTACTGAAATCCTTCAATTATGATCCAAACTATGGCTATAGACGGGTTGGTTGTTTAGCAATAAAGCCGACTCATGCACAACTATGGGGCAAAACAGACAGGGTTGGCTTAGATTGTTGACAGCATGTAAACTATATTTAATCTCCAATATTTAATGAAAATGTCACGACTTCAACCGAGGCAGGCTCTCCTTCCCGTTCGGGTGGCGCTCGGCGGTCGTCGTCACCGGCCTACTAGCTGCCACTGACTCTTTTTCCTCCCCCTCCTTATGTGTTTATTTGTATCACCTGTGTTTAGGTAATTGGTAATTAGTGTGGCTTTATTAGTCAGCCAGCCCGTACGCTTCTTTGTGCGGGATTGTTCATTTGTAGCTTTGGATTTCGGGAGTGGTTTATGTATTGTGGACTGGGTTTGTCTCCCGTGTTTTTGGACAGTTGTTTATGACACCCAGTAAGTCCGTGTTGGACATTTTGTTTGCCAGTTGGGCATTAAAGAATCAACGTATTGAAGCTCTGCTGTTCCTGCGTCTGATTTCACACCCCCCGACACCCAGGTCGTTACAGAAAACATAAATACATTTTCACAATGAGCTCTTGTTGTCTCTCAAATACATCGTTACAGTTGTTGGTAAGACATGGTATCAAGAACAAGATGAAACTAGCTGAAACGAGTCACTTACGATTCCCCACATGGCAGTTTCTTGTCATTGTTGGTGGCTATCTGGCCATCCAGAATCACAACAACTCACAGACTTCTGCCCCATTGAAGTGTGCACATGATTTTCTTGACATTGTCAGCTAACCCATCTATGAGTCTTAGTAGATATGTACATACAGTGCCTTCAGAAAGTACCTGTCACGTTCCTGACCTATTTTATGTTATTTTTGTATATGTTTAGTTGGTCAGGGCGTGAGTT
>NC_092102.1:13386875-13511633 GCF_045679555.1 Salvelinus alpinus
TTAATAAGTGCATCGACAACATAGTCCCCACAGTGACTATACATACATATCCCAACCAGAAGTCATGGATTGGCAACATCCGCACTGAGCTAAAGGCTAGTGGGGTTGGGTTAAATGTGGAAGACACATTTCGGTTTAATGCACTCAGTTGTGCAACTGACTAGGTATATCCCTTCCCTAGAGCTGCTACTTTCAAGGAGCGAGACACTAATCTGGACGCTTCTAATAAATCCTGCTATGACCTCTGACGAGCCAATAAAACTGTCAAAGCATCAATAGAGGACTAAAATCGAATCCTACAACGCTGTCTATCACAGATTGCAAAGGGAAACCCAGCCGCGAGCTGCCCAGTGATGTGAACATACCAGACGAGCTAAATTCCTTCTGTTGCTTCGAGGCAAGCAACACTGAACCATGCATGAGAGCACCAGCTGTTCCGGAGGACTGTGTGATCACGCTCTCCATAGCCGATGTGAGTAAGACCTTTAAACAGGTTAACATTCACAGGGCTGCAGGGCCAGATGGATTATCAGGACGCGTACTCAGAGCAAGTGCTGACCAGCTGGCAAGTGTCTTCACTGACATTTTCAACCTCTCCCTGACCCAGTCTGTAATAACTACATGTTTCAAGCAGACCGCCATTGTCCCTGTGCCCAGGAACGCCAAGGTAACCTGTCTAAATGACTTTTGCCCTGCAGCACTCACATCTGTAGCCATGAAATGCTTTGAAAGGCTGGTCATGGCTCACATCAACACCATCAACCCAGACACCCTCGACCCACTCCAATTGGCATACCGCCCCAACAGATCCACAGATGATGCAATCTCTATTGCATTCCACACTGCCCTCTCCCACCTGGACAAGAGGAACACCTGTGTGAGAATACTGTTCATTGACTACAGCTCAGCGTTCAATACTATAGTGCCCTCTAAGCTCATCATATGCTAAGGATCCTGGGACTGAATACCTCCCTCTGCAACTGGATCCTGGACTTCCAGATGGGCCGCCCTCAGGTGGTGAGGGTAGGCAACAATACATCCGCCACCCTGACCATTAACACGGGGGCCCCTCAGAGGTGCGTGCTTAGTCCCCTCCTGTACACCCTGTTCAACCATGACTGGGTGGGTGAACAGGGAGTACCATCATTAAGTTTGCTGACGACACAACGGTGGTAGGCCTTATCACTGACGACGATGAGACAGCCTATAGGGAGGAGGTCAGAGAACAACAACCTTTCCCTCAATGTCAGCAAGACAAAGGAGCTGATGGTGGAGTGGGTCGAGAGATTTAAGTTCCTCGGTGTCCACATCACTTAGGATCTATCACGGTCCACACACCCCAACACAGTCGTGAAGAGGGCACGACAACTCCTCTACAACCTCAGGAGGCTGACCAGATTCTGCATGGGCCCTCAGATCCTCAAAATTCTACAGCTGCACCATTGAGAGCATCTTGACTGGCTGCATCACCGCTTGGTATGGCAACTGCTTGGAATCCGACTGCAAGGCACTACAGAGGGTAATGCGTACGGCCCATTACATTGCCTAGTCACTTTATTCCTAATTTTATGTACATATCTACCTCAAGTTACATCGTACCCTTGTACGTCAACTCAGTACTAGTACCCCGTGTATATAGCCAATTTATCGTTACTCGTGTATTTATTATTACGTGTTACTACTTTTCTATTACTTCTCTATTTTCTTTCTATGCATTGTTGGAAAGGGCCCGTAAATAAGCATTTCACTGTTTAGTCTACACCTGTTGTTTATGAAGCAAGAGCCAAATCAAATTTGATTTGATTTTAAGCAAGGGGTCAAATTCCGAGTTTTAGGCCAATGAGAGACTGTCGAATTTGGTCAAGATAAAAGTGAATTACTATTTTGATAGGTTAGGCTTATTTTATTGGATAGAAGTTTTATAATGCTTTGTTTGTTTTAGAGTGGTCAGTCTACCATCTTGTTAATATAATAGATCACATTTTATAAAACCCTGTGTGTTTACTCTAGAGACTTCCTGTTTTTTTGCATGGGCTGCGTCACAGTCCACTGATAACTCCTTTATCGGTCGTTCACATATGCGGTAGATAGGCTATTGTCAGCCCCCCGTGTTTGTCAGACATGAGAGGATGCCAAAATAGTTACTTTTCACGTAATTGTCTGTCTAGTCTGAACAGTTTGAGCTAGACTTTGAGTCAAGAGGGTTAAAGGGTTAGTAGAGTCTCCAGATAATGCCTAAAGCAGACTACTAAATGTACACTGAATCTTTAATGTCAGGTAAGCCAATAAGTAGTGATTGACATGATCTGATGAGTCATCCCTTACCTGCAGGAGATCTCAGTGTGAGGCAGTATCTCTCCGTCACAGTTCCACACAGACACTGTAGGAGCCTTACTGCAGCATAAACCACACAGGAAGTCTTTCTGCCCTCGCTCCTCTCCTCTTTCTACCAGGTGCTTGTGGGAACTGCTTCGGCTTGGTCTCTTTCCTTCCTCCGTCATCCCTCCATCATTCACTCTCTCCCTCTCTTCATCCTTGTCCTTCTCTTCTCCGGTAGGGAAAGAAAAGCGTACTGCCTTCACTCGGTGGACGTCCACGAACGGCAAGTCAAACTAAAATACAGCAGATAGGAAAGATAATTTATGCATCTACTGAAATATTTCTGTCTCAGATAACTGATATTTCTATACTGCTGTGCAGTACTTGAAGCCTGGCAAGCCAGTCCACGTACAATAGAAATGTAGCTAGCAATCATGGCTGCAGGGTTTGGATTTTTAGTCTGGCTACATTTCTTGTGGCCTCGCTGAGGTGGTCTTCACCTGGTCCTGTGTGCTGGTGTGTCTGTGTAGGAAGGTGAGGAACCCTAAGGGGTGTGTGTCCCGTACGATGATCAGGTCACCTGTCCCATCGGCCAGGTGTGCGGAGGGGGACAGGCCCAGGGGACTGCGAGGACAGGAGCTGGACATACAGGTGAGCGACACAGCCCTGAACCGGCCCTCCACACTCACCCACTCACCTGCAGCACGGGGCAGAGAGAGCAGAGGAAGTTCTGTGACACACCAGGGTTTGAACTCTGCTCTCCTGCATGCCACAAGACTGTTAGCCCACTGAGCTAAAGCCTAGGCATTAACTCTGAGAGCAAACATAAGACTTCCGGTCTCAGGCAAAGTTACTCACCACCACAGTGTGGTTCATTGAACCACCTCCATGCATTACATCGGATGTGTGTAGACTGGGTGTACACTGTGTAGACTTTACAGTCGTCTGTGTAGACTTTTTATAGACTGTTTGTAAGGGCCTTACCCTCAGTGTCGCTGCTGAATTGACTGAGGTGGGAGCTGTAGAGGGAACTAGCACTTGGAGAGTGGGGGAACAGTCTCTCTGTGCCATTAGAACACACACTGCACCTGGAACACACAGATTACCAACTATTACTTGTTTTACACATGATATAGGTATAGTGTAATATACCCAGTGATGTAACAACAGCACATGTTCCTGACAGCCATACATTCCATTCATATGTGTATCATCAACTCGCACTCCCTCGTAGACCCTTGGGGGTAGCTATCCATCACATACAAAAGATAGGTACAGTCTGTCAAAGACACCAGCGTCCTGTACTGTAGCATCTCACAGTCCCTTACACTCCCTCACAGACCGTGGGGCAGTTATTTCAGACAAAAGACATTGGGTATAGTCTTTCACAGAGGTAGGCTACACTCTTCTTTCACAGACACCAGCGTCTCTATCCTCTCCCAAGGAGGTGCTGTCTCTCCTTTCTTCCGGATCAGCTTGCTCTACGTTGGCATGGGAACTGCCCTCCTTAAGGTACAGATGTACACCCAACACCTGGGTCTCTGTTGCAGGTGGAAGTGACTGTAACTGAGGCAATTGAGGCTGTGTCACTTTCGCCTTCTGATGATTTAACCTAGCTCCCAGAACAGTTTCTCTCCACTGGGCTGGGATGGTTGAGGTACCATGAAATCGAAGGCAATTATTTTCTTTCAGGACCTTATATTTGAGATTGTTATGCAGGTGAATGAGGACCCAAAAGCGACGTAATAGAAACAGAGTCTTTATTCCAGTATCAAACAAACAATGATTCTCCTGGATATATCAAAGGTAAATCCAAAACAGGAAACTGAAATCCTCTCGTCAGTAGAGAGGAACGACAGGAGACGCGACCACAGACTGCAGGTCGCTTCAGGAAGGCACAGGCCGTAGCTGACATAGACACCTGCTCACACGCAGCATCTGAAGAAGGCAAAAACACGACAGGGCGGAACAAGGACACAGGAACAGCAAACATCAAACAAGAATCCGACAAGGACAGAAGCGGAAAACAGAGGGAGAAATAGGGACTCTAATCAGAGGGCAAAATAGGGGACAGGTGTGAAAGAGTAAATGAGGTCGTTAGGAGAATGAGAAACAGCTGGGAGCAGGAACGGAACGATAGAGAGAGAGAGCGGGAGAGGGAGAGAGGGAGGAGGAGAGAAAGAGGAAAAGAACCTAATAAGACCAGCAGAGGGAAGCACAGGGACAAGACATGATGATCAAAGACAAAACATGACAGTACCCCCCCACTCACCGAGCGCCTCCTGGCGCACTCGAGGAGGAACCCTGGCGGCAACGAAGGAAATCATCAATCAACGAACGGTCCAGCACGTCCCGAGATGGAACCCAACTCCTCTCCTCAGGACCGTAACCCTCCCAATCCACTAAGTACTGGTGACCACGTCCCCGAGAACGCATGTCCATGATCTTCCGTACCTTGTAAATAGGAGCGCCCTCGACAAGGACGGGGGGGGGGGAGGGAAGACGAACGGGGGCGCGAAGAAAAGGCTTGACACAAGAGACATGGAAGACAGGGTGGACGCGACGAAGATGTCGTGGAAGAAGCAGTCGCACAGCGACAGGATTGACGACCTGAGAGACACGGAACGGACCAATGAACCGCGGAGTCAACTTGCGAGAAGCTGTCGTAAGGGGAAGGTTACGAGTGGAAAGCCACACTCTCTGACCGCGACAATACCTAGGACTCTTAATCCTACGTTTATTGGCGGCTCTCACAGTCTGCGCCCTGTAACGGCAAAGTGCAGACCTGACCCTCCTCCAGGTGCGCTCACAACGTTGGACAAAAGCCTGAGCGGAGGGAACGCTGGACTCGGCGAGCTGGGACGAGAACAGAGGAGGCTGGTACCCAAGACTACTCTGAAACGGAGATAGCCCGGTAGCAGACGAAGGAAGCGAGTTGTGAGCGTACTCAGCCCAGGGGAGCTGTTCTGCCCAAGACGCAGGGTTTCGAAACGAAAGGCTGCGTAATATGCGACCAATCGACTGATTGGCCCTTTCTGCTTGACCGTTGGACTGGGGATGAAACCCGGAAGAGAGACTGACGGAAGCACCAATCAAACGACAGAACTCCCTCCAAAACTGTGACGTGAATTGCGGACCTCTGTCTGAAACGGCGTCTAACGGGAGGCCATGAATTCTGAACACATTCTCAATGATGATTTGTGCCGTCTCCTTAGCGGAAGGAAGCTTAGCGAGGGGAATGAAATGTGCCGCCTTAGAGAACCTATCGATAACCGTAAGAATCACAGTCTTCCCCGCAGACGAAGGCAGACCGGTAATAAAGTCTAAGGCGATGTGAGACCATGGTCGAGAAGGAATGGGAAGCGGTCTGAGACGACCGGCAGGAGGAGAGTTACCTGACTTAGTCTGCGCGCAGTCCGAACAAGCAGCCACGAAACGGCGCGTGTCCCGCTCCTGAGTAGGCCACCAAAACCGCTGGCGAATAGAAGCAAGCGTACCCCGAACGCCGGGGTGGCCAGCTAACTTGGCAGAGTGAGCCCACTGAAGAACAGCCAGACGAGTAGAGACAGGAACGAACAGAAGGTTACTAGGACAAGCGCGCGGCGACGCAGTGTGAGTGAGTGCTTGCTTTACCTGTCTCTCAATTCCCCAGACAGTCAACCCGACAACACGCCCTTCAGGGAGAATCCCCTCGGGGTCGGTAGAAGCCACAGAAGAACTAAAGAGACGGGATAAGGCATCAGGCTTGGTGTTCTTATTTCCCGGACGATAGGAAATCACGAACTCGAAACGAGCGAAAAACAACGCCCAACGAGCTTGACGTGCATTAAGTCGTTTGGCAGAACGGATGTACTCAAGGTTCTTATGGTCAGTCCAAACGACAAAAGGAACGGTCGCCCCCTCCAACCACTGTCGCCATTCGCCTATGGCTAAGCGGATGGCGAGCAGTTCGCGGTTACCCACATCATAGTTGCGTTCCGATGGCGACAGGCGATGAGAAAAGTAAGCGCAAGGATGGACCTTATCGTCAGACTGGAAGCACTGAGACAGAATGGCTCCCACGCCCACCTCTGAAGCGTCAACCTCGACAATGAATTGTCTAGTGACGTCAGGAGTAACAAGGATAGGGGCGGATGTAAAACGCTTCTTGAGGAGATCAAAAGCTCCCTGGGCGGAACCGGACCACTTAAAGCAAGTCTTGACAGAAGTCAGAGCTGTGAGAGGGGCAGCCACTTGACCGAAATTACGAATGAAACGCCGATAGAAATTAGCGAAACCGAGAAAGCGCTGCAACTCGACACGTGACTTAGGAACGGGCCAATCGCTGACAGCCTGGACCTTAGCGGGATCCATCTGAATGCCTTCAGCGGAAATAACAGAACCGAGAAATGTGACAGAGGAGACATGAAAGGCGCACTTCTCAGCCTTCACGTAGAGACAATTCTCTAAAAGGCGCTGGAGTACACGTCGAACGTGCTGAACATGAATCTCGAGTGACGGTGAAAAAATCAGGATATCGTCAAGGTAAACGAAAACAAAGATGTTCAGCATGTCTCTCAGTACATCATTAACTAATGCCTGAAAGACAGCTGGAGCATTAGCGAGACCGAACGGCAGAACCCGGTATTCAAAATGCCCTAACGGAGTGTTAAACGCCGTTTTCCACTCGTCCCCCTCTCTGATGCGTACGAGATGGTAAGCGTTACGAAGGTCCAACTTAGTAAAGAACCTGGCTCCCTGCAAAATCTCGAAGGCTGACGACATAAGGGGAAGCGGATAACGATTCTTAACCGTTATGTCATTCAGCCCTCGATAATCCACGCAGGGGCGCAGAGTACCGTCCTTCTTCTTAACAAAGAAAAACCCCGCTCCGGCGGGAGAGGAAGAAGGCACCACGGTACCGGCGTCGAGAGAAACAGACAGATAATCCTCGAGAGCCTTACGTTCGGGAGCCGACAGAGAGTATAGTCTACCCCGAGGGGGAGTGGTCCCCGGAAGGAGATCAATACAACAATCATACGACCGGTGAGGAGGAAGGGAGCTGGCTCTGGACCGACTGAAGACCGTGCGCAGATCATGATATTCCTCCGGCACTCCTGTCAAATCACCAGGTTCCTCCTGAGTAGAGGGGACAGAAGACACAGGAGGGATAGCAGACATTAAACACTTCACATGACAAGAAACGTTCCAGGATAGGATAGAATTACTAGCCCAATTAATAGAAGGATTATGACATACTAGCCAGGGATGACCCAAAACAACAGGTGTAAAAGGTGAACGAAAAATCAAAAAGGAAATGGTCTCACTGTGGTTACCAGATACTGTGAGGGTTAAAGGTAGTGTCTCACATCTGATACTGGGGAGAAGACTACCATCTAAGGCGAACATGGGCGTGGGCTTCCCTAACTGTCTGAGAGGAATGTCATGTTTCCGAGCCCATGCTTCGTCCATAAAACAACCCTCAGCCCCAGAGTCTATCAAGGCACTGCAGGAAGCAGCCGAACCGGTCCAGCGTAGATGGACCGACAAGGTAGTACAGGATCTTGATGGAGAGACCTGAGTAGTAGCGCTCACCAGTAGCCCTCCGCTTACTGATGAGCTCTGGCTTTTACTGGACATGACATGACAAAATGTCCAGCAGAACCGCAATAAAGGCAAAGGCGGTTGGTGATTCTCCGTTCCCTCTCCTTAGTCGAGATGCGAATACCTCCCAGCTGCATGGGCTCAGTCTCTGAGCCGGTGGGAGGAGATGGTTGAGATGCGGAGAGGGGAAACACCGTTAACGCGAGCTCTCTTCCACGAGCTCGGTGACGAAGATCTACCCGTCGTTCTATGCGGATGGCGAGTGCAATCAAAGAGTCCACGCTGGAAGGAACCTCCCGGGAGAGAATCTCATCCTTAACCTCAGCGTGGAGTCCCTCCAGAAAACGAGCGAGCAACGCCGGCTCGTTCCAGTCACTGGATGCAGCAAGAGTGCGAAACTCTATAGAGTAATCCGTTATGGATCGATCACCTTGACATAGGGAAGCCAGGGCCCTGGAAGCCTCCTTCCCAAAAACTGAACGATCAAAAACCCGTATCATCTCCTCTTTAAAGTTCTGATAAACGTTAGAACACTCAGCCCTTGCCTCCCAGATAGCTGTGCCCCACTCCCGAGCCCGACCAGTAAGGAGTGATATGACGTAAGCGATCCGAGCTCTCTCTCTTGAGTATGTGTTGGGCTGGAGAGAGAACACAATATCACACTGGGTGAGAAAGGAGCGACACTCAGTGGGCTGCCCAGAGTAACATGGTGGGTTATTAACCCTAGGTTCCGGAGACTCGGAAGACCAGGAAGTAGCTGGTGGCACGAGACGAAGACTCTGAAACTGTCCTGAGAGATCGGAGACCTGAGCGGACAGGGTCTCAACGGCATGACGAGCAGCAGACAATTCCTGCTCGTGTCTGCCGAGCATTGCTCCCTGGATCTCGACGGCAGTGTTGCGAGAATCCGTAGTCGCTGGGTCCATTCTTGGTCGGATTCTTCTGTTATGCAGGTGAATGAGGACCCAAAAGCGACGTAATAGAAACAGAGTCTTTATTCCAGTATCAAACAAACAATGATTCTCCTGGATATATCAAAGGTAAATCCAAAACAGGAAACTGAAATCCTCTCGTCAGTAGAGAGGAACGACAGGAGACGCGACCACAGACTGCAGGTCGCTTCAGGAAGGCACAGGCCGTAGCTGACATAGACACCTGCTCACACGCAGCATCTGAAGAAGGCAAAAACACGACAGGGCGGAACAAGGACACAGGAACAGCAAACATCAAACAAGAATCCGACAAGGACAGAAGCGGAAAACAGAGGGAGAAATAGGGACTCTAATCAGAGGGCAAAATAGGGGACAGGTGTGAAAGAGTAAATGAGGTCGTTAGGAGAATGAGAAACAGCTGGGAGCAGGAACGGAACGATAGAGAGAGAGAGCGGGAGAGGGAGAGAGGGAGGAGGAGAGAAAGAGGAAAAGAACCTAATAAGACCAGCAGAGGGAAGCACAGGGACAAGACATGATGATCAAAGACAAAACATGACAGAGATAGGTAGCGATATCAGAACCCCCTCTGTTACCATCAGTGAGTTGTTAATGCTGAGCTTATCAATATGCGGTCAAGAATGCACTCTCTCAATCAGAGGAGCATGTGCTACGTCTTTAACAGGTAAAGAGGGCCATCCTTTCCTTCATCCCTTGATCAGCCTCATCTGCTGTAACTACCAGTTTGTTGTTTTGGATCTTTGTACCAGGCAGTGAGTGTCTTTATTCTCTAAGAAATATAGTTAGTTGTTACCCAGAGAGGCAGCGTGTATTGTCCCTGGGGTTGGAGAGCTGGGAGTCTGCTGGTAGGTACTGAATTACGCCTGCATAGCTCCTGTTACTTAGGTACACCATAGCACCTGGGGGAAGAGTGGTGTTAGCAGCCATCATATGTCTCGAACTCATACTGTTAACACATGGAGACCTAAACACACAGAGGGAGAGAGGATGTATTTTCTCTAATAATTATTATGTAACATGTATACACAGTACCAGTCAAAGGTTTGGACACACCTACTCATTCCAGGATTTTTCTTTATTTTTTTACTATTTTTTACATTGTTGACTAATAGTGAAGTAAAACATATAGAATCATGTAGTAACCCAAAAAGTGTTAAACAAATCAAAATATACACTCTTTGGCATTCTCTCAACCAGCTTCATGAGGTAGTCACCTGGAATGCATTTCAATTAACAGGTGTGCCTTGTTAAAAGTTCCTTTGTGGAATTTCTTTCCTTCTAAATGCGTTTGAGCCAATCAGTTGTTTTGTGACAAGGTAGGGGTGGTACACAGAAGATAACTCTATTTGGTAAAAGTACATATTATGGCAAGAATAGCTCAAATAAGCAAAGAGAAATGACAGTCCATTGTTACTTTAAGACATGAAGGTCAGTCAATGTGAAAAATTTGTGCATTTGCAAAAACCATCAAGCGCTATGATGAAACTGGCTCTCATGAGGACCGCCACAGGAAAGGAAGACCCAGAGTTACCTCTGCTGCAAAGGATAAGTTCATTAGAGTTAACTGCACCTCAGATTGCAGCCCAAATAAATGCTTCACAGAGTTCAAGTAACAGACAAAACATCAAGTGTTCAGAGGAGACTGCGGGAATCAGGCCTTCATGGTCAAATCTCTGCAAAGAAACCACTACTAAAGGACACCAATAATAGGAAGAGACTTGCTTGGACCAAGAAACATGAGCAATGGACATTAGACCTGTGGAAATCTGTCCTTTGGTCTGATGAGTCCAAATTTGAGATTTTTTGTTGCCATGTCTTTGTGAGATGCAGAGTAGGTGAATGGATTATCTCCGCATGCGTGGTTCCTACAGTGAAGCATGGAGGAGGAGGTGTGATGGTGCTTTGCTGGTGACACTCTCAGTGATTTATTTAGATTTCAAGGCACATTTAACCAACATGTCTACCACAGCATTTTGCAGCGATACACAATCCCATCTGGTGTGCGCTTAGTGGGACTATAATTTGTTTTTCAACAGGACAATGACCCAACGCACCTCCAGGCTGTGTAAAGGTTATTTGATCAAGAAGGAGAGTGAGGGAGTGCTGCATCAGATGACCTGGCCTCCACAATCACCTGACCTCACCCAATTGAGATGGGTGGGATGAGTTATAAGCTAACTCTCTCTCCTCTGCTCTCATCCTTCTAGACCTATCGGCTGCCTTTGATACTGTGAACCATCAGATCCTCCTCTCCACCCTCTCCGAGCTGGGCATCTCCGGCGCGGCCCACGCTTGGATTGCGTCCTACCTGACAGGTCGCTCCTACCAGGTGGCGTGGCGAGAATCTGTCTCCGCACCACGTGCTCTCACCACTGGTGTCCCCCAGGGCTCTGTTCTAGGCCCTCTCCTATTCTCGCTATACACCAAGTCACTTGGCTCTGTCATATCCTCACATGGTCTCTCCTATCATTGCTATGCAGACGACACACAATTAATCTTCTCCTTTCCCCCTTCTGATAACCAGGTGGCGAATCGCATCTCTGCATGTCTGGCAGACATATCAGTGTGGATGACGGATCACCACATCAAGCTGAACCTCGGCAAGACGGAGCTGCTCTTCCTCCCGGGGAAGGACTGCCCGTTCCATGATCTCGCCATCACGGTTGACAACTCCATTGTGTCCTCCTCCCAGAGTGCTAAGAACCTTGGCGTGATCCTGGACAACACCCTGTCGTTCTCAACTAACATCAAGGCGGTGACCCGTTCCTGTAGGTTCATGCTCTACAACATTCGCAGAGTACGACCCTGCCTCACACAGGAAGCGGCGCAGGTCCTAATCCAGGCACTTGTCATCTCCCGTCTGGATTACTGCAACTCGCTGTTGGCTGGGCTCCCTGCCTGTGCCATTAAACCCCTACAACTCATCCAGAACGCCGCAGCCCGTCTGGTGTTCAACCTTCCCAAGTTCTCTCACGTCACCACGCTCCTCCGCTCTCTCCACTGGCTTCCAGTTGAAGCTCGCATCCGCTACAAGACCATGGTGCTTGCCTACGGAGCTGTGAGGGGAACGGCACCTCCGTACCTTCAGGCTCTGATCAGGCCCTACACCCAAACAAGGGCACTGCGTTCATCCACCTCTGGCCTGCTCGCCTCCCTACCTCTGAGGAAGTACAGTTCCCGCTCAGCCCAGTCAAAACTGTTCGCTGCTCTGGCACCCCAATGGTGGAACAAACTCCCTCACGACGCCAGGTCAGCGGAGTCAATCACCACCTTCCGGAGACACCTGAAACCCCACCTCTTTAAGGAAGACCTAGGAGAGGATAAAGTAATCCCTCTAACCCCCCCCCCCCCCCCTTAAAAGAGTTAGATGCACTATTGTAAAGTGGTTGTTCCACTGGATATCATAAGGTGAATGCACCAATTTGTAAGTCGCTCTGGATAAGAGCGTCTGCTAAATGACTTAAATGTAAATGTAAATGTTATACCGCAGAGTGAAGGGAAAGCAGCCAACAAGTGCTCAGCATATGTGGGAACTCCTTCAAGACTGTTGGAAAAGCATTCCTCATGAAGCTGGTTGAGAGAATGCCAAGAGGGTGCAAAGCTGCCATCAAGGCAATTTTATTTCATAGTTTTGATGTCTTCACTATTATTCTACAATGTAGAAAATAGTCCAAATAAAGAAAAACCGTGGAATGAGTAGGTGTGTTAACTTTTGACTGGTACTGTATATATTTGAATATTATGTCTTGATACAGCTTGACATAATAGACGTGACTTACTTCTTAGAGCTTGATAGTAGTGATACATATAAAGACATTTCAGGTTTATGTGGGACACAGGTGATGTGAGATATTTGTTTCTGACTGAACATTGATTTAAGGTGTAATTAGTTTGTAGGTTGTGGTAAGAGAGTTAATACCCTCTGACCTCCACCTTGGTCTAGCAGACAGTGTTTAAAGGGATACTTATGGATTTTGGCAATGGGTCCCTTTATCTACTTCCCCAGAGTCAGATGAACTCATGGATTCTATTTTAATGTCTCTGTGTCCAGTATGAAGGACGTTAGAGGCAGTTTCGTGAGCCAATTCAAAGAAATCCCGAATTACCAATCCCTTTAAGAAGTATTGCAGTAACAACTCAATATAATGACATGTCTCTGCTTTAGGTTCCATTTCATATACTTGAGTCACATTCCATATACAGTTTAACTTAGTAGTCCTGTCTGTGAGGCACCATCTATGATATGTCTGCAATATTAGACCATTCGCCTCATACATAGTGACCGCATCACATTGTGCCAATAATCACATGAATGCAAACCTCCTCGGGTATTATTGCTTTAATTTTCCATTACATATGTACCTGAGTAGTCATATCTGAGAGGCCCCATCCAGCGGTGTCTCTCGCTCTCAGCCAGCACGTCACCATAGAACCCGTACCCCACCAGAGACACAGAGTAACGCACCAGAGACGAGCGATGGTGGACAGAACACACATCCAGAGGCTGAGAGTCTCCTGCAATGGTTTGTGGGAAGGTGAAGGACAAGGAGGGTTTAGAGGGGCGTCAAACTCATTTTGCCCTGGGGGCCGCATTTGTTCTTCAACGAGGTCCAGAGGGCCGCACTGAAAATGCGTTATATTGCGTTATATTAGTCAATAAAATAAAACTAGTCCTCTATCCATCATTTTGAGAGTTTTCTATATTCCCTGACTCTCTAGCTTTCCTTTCAGAGATTATTAGCGAGCTGGACAGTCAAACTGTAAGGTCAATTATCATTTCTGCACAGATTCGATTTGGTTTTAGTAATTTAAAGGATATTGAGTTTGTTTCCCCTCCCCTAAAAAATATTTTATTAAAAAATATGTTTTACTCAAACGACCGCGGGCTGGTTTGGACCCCCTCGTGGGCCGGATCCAGCCAGCGAGCCTTATGTTTGACAACCCTGGTTTAGATCATGATTTTGAATATTGGCATGAACATCACAACCCTGCCTTTGTAAAATTGTGTTGCTGCTTATGACTGCCAAAGTGGTTGCATATGGCTCCAGTAAAGCGATTCTGTTAAGTTGGCTAAAATGATTTTAAGCAACACCAGAGTTGTAGATGATACTGTATAACAAAGTCAACTACAATGTCATCTAAAATGTGCTATTATGTTTTAATAAATGTGTTCATTTATGATCATATCTCACCAATGATAATATGCAGAGCAGAGGTCACTGGGTCGTTGACTCCCACAGTGGCGAAACACACACAGTCTGTAGAGCCTGAGGAGAGAACACACAGACTCATATCGGACACAACTCTATAGTGTCCTCCCTCCTCACCGCCTCCTCAAAACTTCAGAAGGACACGAAGAGAACATACACTTCCTTCTGAAATTTTGAGAAGAAGGTGGGAGAAGATGTGAGGAGAGATGCAAAAAATTGAGTCAGAAATGTTTATATCACCCAAATGGCTTTAATTTTTAACCAATAATGTCTATCTCACCTGCAGGAATGATGCCAATGTGAAGATCACATGACTGTAGCTTAAGGGAGGGGTCATGCTCCGATAGCCCTGCCTCCTGCTGTGTTCGGCCAATCACACCGTGCAGCAGCTCACTGAAAATTCCGTCCCCGCCCACACACACTACACTGAGGTAGAGACAAACATTAACAGTCAGTGATGTGATTCAATCCAATCCCAGGTATGTGCGAAATGGCCTCCTATTGCTTACACAGTGCACCACTTTTCACTAGAACCCACCATAGGGCTCTTGTCAAAAGTAGTGCACTATATAGTGAATAGGGTGCCAAATAGTAGACTTTTGGGACATACCCCCAGTTTAATATTATTAACAGATTGTTTTGTGTGGGTCTGACTGGCTGCCATAGTGTTACTGTTTACATGACAACATTGTAATGTCTGACGTACCCATCGAAACCAGTCAGGTCTTTCTTCAGTATGTGGTCTCTCGCCTGGTTGGCCCGTTCTGTCACTAAATGACAAAAAACAATCAGAATTTGTTTTACTACTAGAAATACAGCAATAGACCATGTTAGTATGAGCATAATCATGCCAATATCAACACACAATGCACTTTCAATGCGCCTTCTATAGACAAAATACACTTAACTACCAGTTATACCAGTTTAAGTAAGTCACAGGATTGTCGGCATTACTATTGTCTCACATGGGTCTCACCTACAACATGAGAGCTGATACCTGCCAGCTCAAACAGTGGGGCCACTAGAGAGTGATAGATCTGCCTCCCTTGTTTCTTTCCTCCAAACGGGTTGATGAACACCAACAACCTGTGAGGACGAGAGGGGCCTGGGAGAGGAGATGAGAGGATGGACAGATCGGTAGTAAGAGAGCAAATTTAAAGGAAAAATAGAGGCAGAGAGGAGGAAACATGAGAAACGACAGAAGGCAGACATTCACACTACATAAGCATGTGTAAATAAAAGTATGCCTGTGTCTATGGGCCATAAAGTCAGGCTGTATAGTATATTATATGTAGTGGATAAGTACGAATGCCCACAAGGGACATCCTACTACAATATTAATACTGGAGGACATGATCTTGCATTGCCTTTAAACCTAAGGGAATAAATACGGTTGAATTGTTACATTTAATTTAATTGGTGTCTTATCTCAGGACAAGTGAAGTTATCCTTACTGTGTGTTTTGAGGGCAATCCTCAGCTGGGTCATCCACTGGTCTCTGAGGTCCCTACTGGGACAGCAGAACTGGGTCCTGCCCAGGCGCCATAACAACCCATAGGACCTACTGCTGCTGCTGCGTTTCACATAGAACACTGCAGAACAGGACACACAGTCAGGAGGGGAGAGAGGGGGAGAAAGAGAGAGAGATTTCCCTCAGAATACATAGACCCACAATGAATTTAAAAACAAATCCAATTTTGATAAACTCCCATATCTATTAGGTGAAATACCACAGTGTGACATCACAGCAGCAAGATTTGTGACCTGTTGTCACAAGAAAAGGGCAACCAGTGAAGAAAAAATAAAAACCATATTTATGTTTATTTTCCCTTATGTACTTTAACAATTTGCACATTGTTACAACACTGTACATAGCCATAATATGTTGTGGGTGTAATGTTTACGGTTCATTTCTGATTGTTTATTTAACTTTTGCTTATTATCTATTTCACTTGCTTTGGCAATGTAAACATACAGTATGTGTCCCATGCCAATAAAGCCCTTTCGATTGAGAGAGTCAGCGAGAGAGAGCGAGAAAGATCAATCAAAATAAACCTAATTACAACACAGTCAAAATATAAGTACCTTACCGATTGGGAGACACAAGCACAAAGCAAAATGCTGTGCTATCTGGCCCTAAATCGACAGTACACCATGGCAAACCATTTGACTGATCAGAACCTTTAGAAAAACCTTGACAAAGTACAGGCTCAGTGAGCACAACCTTGCCATTGAGAAGGATAGACACAGGAAAACCTGTCTCCCTGTAGAAGAAAGGCTGTGCAACCACTGCACCACAGTAGAACCTGAGATGGAGCTGCATTTCCTGACAAAACAATTAGTGTAATTTCCCCAAATTTGAAATCTTTATTCAAGGTTTCAAAGACCTCTCTGATGAGAATAGGTTACCTGTCCTGTTGGGGGAAGACGCAGAGAGCTGTGCATTGGCAGCGCCCTACATTGCTGCCTGCCATAAAATGAGGGACAGTGTCTGACAGACCAACCTGCACATGTCCTCTATGCCATTATTATTGTTATTGTCCATTGTCTGGTTATTTTTTACCCTTGATTATTGTTGTTACTGATTATCCCATTGACTCTTTATATGCACATTTCACTGACTTTTCCCCCTACAAATAACTTGTTTTAGTTGGATTTTGTATTGTGTTTAATATTGGCCCCGCTCATGTCTCTGACCTGGGGTAGTAACATAACTCACCTGTGAATTCTCTGTCTGTGTCTTTAGCTACTGACCTCTGGGGTAGAACCTGCACACGCCCCTCCTCCACACCAATAACCTCAGATACTGGTACTGAAACTGTGATCACAGACAGACAGACACACACCATTATGATATTTGGCCTTTAAAGGTGCAATATGCAGAAATCGCCTAGTTCGCCTAATTTTAATTTGTGACAAAACAAGCAGTAATTGTGTAGAGAATCATTTTACCATCTAAACCGCTGTGAAATGACTTTTACATAACCAAAAATGTTGTATTTTCAGCTGTTTGAAGCTGGTGTACAAAACCGAAAGTAAAAGAGCAAAAAACGAAACGTACTGCAATAGGTAACTTTTTGAGCGACCCTACCAAATTCACGTGCTTATTGAAAATATATTTCACAATGGTTTAGATGGTACAATGAACTGAAATTAGGCAAACTATTAGTATATTAGCAACCAGGAAATGGCAGAGCAATTTCTACATATTGCACCTTTAAGAATGGGAAGCATAGAAATATCGCACATAGAACATATCTACCACTTCTTAGACTTGCTTTTAATGAAAATGACAGATCTATAGCTCATATTTCTATGTACATTTGGTCAGGTCGCCCAAAAAGCTTTAACCTAATAATGCTCTTGTGACTCTTGATTTGTGTGCGTGTGCGTGCATGTGCATGTGCATGTGTTTTCTTTGTTTTGACTGTGTTAAGTTATCTGTAAGTTGTGTTTCGTGTTGGTGCTGTATAACTTGTAATTCACCTTTACTGGAAAAGGAACATTCTTCATGAGTACAGTGACTAATAATGTCTGTTTATACAATTCTTTATGCAAAAATTTGGGTAAAAACACGCACTACTTACTAACCTACTAACTTACATACAAAATTGATCTAATTATTTTTGTTTGTTTAAATAACTCTTTACATTTTACCACTAACATGTAGCCTGTCTATATCAGTCTCCACTTGCATGTTGTCTCCAAGACAGGTTTGGTGACTTTCTGTTAGTGGCGCATAGAACAAATTCGCTCTACTTACAAGCACTGGTAACGCTGGTGTGATGGAATCATACTATATGAGGCTACTCAAGTGTTCCTTTTATTTCCTTTAATCTCAGAGTGAAGGAGATTGTTATGCAGTTATTACCAGGCAATTTAAGATAAAATCCTATATAAATCTTATATAAGCCAGACACACACACACACACACAGACACACTTATATAACACAGACACACACTATATACATTTTTATTTTAAAGAAATGTATATAATGAAATGTGCGCATTAAAAAAGAGAGCGAGTCGCATAGATGCCGTGCATGATGAAAGTGATCGATAAAAGGATAAAAGGCACTCACCGGTCTTCTTATCGCGGTTCTTCTTATCAAGCTCAGTCCAGTTGAGGTGCCAGCCAGTAAGTGCTGCCCGGTAACGTTTCTTACCGACCCATAGACTGGACTCCAACCATACTGGATCTACGTCCATACTACATGTATCTCTATAAACATATATAGAGAACTACAATCCTGTCTATCTCACTATCGCAGAAGAATGTCGGCAAGGGTAAAACAACGTATTCTACACATTACTCCAATAATTCCATGCAATTGATGAACTCTCAAGATAACAGCTCCATTCTGAGAACAATGTCTCGTTGTCTTTTTTATTTAAATGTAACCTCTATTTAACTAGGCAAGTCAGTTAAGAACAAATTCTTATTTACAATGATGGCCTACATCTTAAGTGTTGTTCAGATACCATAAAGCTCTGATAAGACCAAAAAGATAGGGAACTAGACCCGCCAGCAAAACTTTTCAGTATCTGTAAAGTCCCTCCCTTTACAGTAACATGTTTGTCAGTGACAGGTAGAATGCTGTTCTAAAAAATATGTTGTTTTCCTTATATCCCTCCCTCCATCTCTCACCTGTCTGCAACATTTGCATGAGGCTCTCTGATTGGATGTTGAAACCTGTGCTGCAGGTTAATTCGCATAAATTGTCATGTCAAAATATTGGATTCCTTTGACTCTTTAGTCACTTTTAAATGCTCTGTATGAATTAATACATTTCATAAGCCTTGTTTTCTTTCTAAAGCCAGGTCTAGTCTTTATTGCCTAAACTGTCTGAACTTGAATGCACATTGAATTGAGAAGTTGCCTATGATGTTGACTTAATAAGCCTATTTATATGTTTTAATCAACATAATACTCTGGTATTGCACTGATTATTGCCAATGCTAGCAACATTTTTGAATGAGCATTGTGCATAGATTGCGGAGAATTTTGATTTGCACTTGATTTATGGTAGCTCATCCTGCTTGCGCCAGGTAACACAGTTTTCCCTGTTACATTCAATAGCTATATTTCCATTACATTAACCACGGTACATGAAAACTTAAGCAAAAAATTACATTTTGTGTGTATTACTTCATCACACACAGATTTTTTGTTGTGGGTGGAAACACATCACTGGCAGGAACATGCATATTTTCTTTATCCCTCCCAAAAAAGTATAATTAATTTGTTTGTACTTTCTCTTGTTTACTGTGTAATTTTTCTCACCTGTGGAATGTTGTAGGTGCCTACAGGGTAAAAAGAGCAATTCAACCAGTTTTGATAAGAGAAAACAACATTTGGCTCCATTGCACTCCATTAGAAAAGGGCCACGGTACCAATCACGGCCTGCTCTAGCCTTTAGTGCACCCGCTCTTGACAGCGGAGAGAAATTTTCCGTTTTAATGAAAATTTTCTGCAATTCTACACATTTTGCCATTGGGCAGAGAAAACATTTAGCAATTTTATAATGAATTTCATGCAATTCTACTCATTTTGCAATGGGACAGAGAGACATTTGCGCAGTCTTAAAGCAAATGTCCTGCAATTCTACCCATTTTGCCATGACTTATGCCATGCTATCTGAGCGAGAGTGACTAACAAAACCCTGGAGGGTCGGTATTTGGCCATGATTACTACAAGTTTAGATAACAGGCTAGACTAACTTACCAATCTAAATATTGTTAACTGCTTAGCTGATTGAGTGACTATCAGTGATTGACAAAACAAGATAAAAACTGCTGATGCACAGCCAAATTTCTAACTTGTGTATTCTACTATTCTAACTCTCAACGGTAAATTGAGACCCTGACGGAGTTCCCCCCAAAAGGATAATAATAATAACAAAACAAAAAATTGGGGGTTGGGGCCGGTTATGTTTCTTATGCCTGGAGTCGGCCCTGATGCCAATATATTTGACCGTCTGTACTCTAGTACTACCACGGACTACCATGTGAATTCTGTAGTTCCTCTTACTGTTCCTAAGTAGTGTGTAGCAACTGTTGCTACCATATGTGCCTGCCAGTGCAACAAGGATGAGTGAGTCTTAGGAAAGGACTGTATAGAAGGAGGGTTCAGATGATTATATTTATATCATATAGCATTTCCAGAAAGCATGGACTATTGAGTCATTATTAGTTTTACACTTAAGACATGACTCTGCCTTTGTGCTGGAGAATTTGTGAATTTTGTCTCTTGCATTATAAATTCTATACATTAGTTTATACTGGATTAAGCGTACATTTTCGTTAACTGTAATTTCGTTAGTTATGCTCCAACTTTTCCTCCATCTTGTGCCAACATCAGTTACTTTTAAGTCATTTCAGTATTTTTGTTAATGATTATTATAATTTTATGACAGGACAAGACAACCATAAGAACTGAGGACAATGTACTTAACAATACATAAACAGACAGACAAATACACACGATACAACACATTTGGAAAAGACAGTTATCATCAATGCAATGGTGTAGCCTAATACAAAAAGAAATAAGGGCAAAACTTTGTTAGCTTACACTCCATGGCATTTGGAACATTTGCCTTTCTAATAACATATATTTGCTTGAATTAATATTGTTCAATAGAACTCTAGTCGACTTAGTTTTAAAAAAATGCCGAAAGAGCAGAGGTGTGGACTTGAGTCACATGACTTGGACTCGAGTCAGACTCGAGTCACAAATATGATGACTTGCAACTCGACTTTGACTTTAACACCAATGACTCGTGACTTAACTTGGACTTGAGCATTAACTTGATACCCTCCCCATGTCCAAATATGAAAAATTATGCTATTAAAAAAAGTGTGCAGCGCATCAACTCTTCATTTAACAGATTACAGTTTGAATCAAACAGCAGCCAATCAAATTGTGCCAGCTGAGAAAATGTTGCGCGTGGCAGTGCCGAGTGAACGTCATCGGGTGAATTCAGATGGAGCCCTTGGAAAGATGATACCCCAAATTATTATTTTCGGATATAAAGACTACGCTGTATCAACAAAAAAACAGATTGCAACTTGCAAAACATGTGGGAAGAAAATGACAGACGGAGGTGCAACTCTGTTCGACATTTGAAGCTGCACATAGAACGCTAAGTAGGTGCTGATATAGCCAACAGCTATATCATTCATAACTTTGCTAGTGTAGCATGTTGGCTTACGTAACGTTAAATCAAGGAGCATCCACACAGTCAGTCAGTGCGGGAACGTGATCATTGCACCCAAGATTGAGCTACAACTGGTTATCTTATTAAATATTTTATTTGTTTACATGACCTGGTATGATGATGTGTTGATCAGTAAAGAGTTTAAAGTTGTTATTTTTTTGTTTCTGCCCAAAGTCGACCTTTAAGAAGTGAAATTGTAGAAATATGCAAGTTTAGCCATAATTCTAACTTTGTGGCTGTGGGAAGTATTGATGCTTTAAAGGTTGCTGTTTCGAATAGAGCCCTACAGTGGGCACCTCATAATACCCATAAAACCTAGCAGTCAAACACAGAAACGGTTCCAATCATCTTTCCACCATTCATTTTTCACATCGTGAATTTTACAAACACTTCAAATGAAGTATGTGTTTGGTGTAGGCTTAACTTGGTTTGACGTTTTGATAACCGTGTAATTCTCTCTCGGACAAGGTGAGTTTTATTAATATATTTTCCTTTATTTTCTCCCAAAAATGTAAAATGCTAATTAGCAACAGAGAAGACCTCAGCAAGACTACAAATCCTGCAGGAAGCTCTGCATGTCATCTCTAGCCGTCACTGTCATCTACCGTTCTTTCACCACTGCGATCAGAGACCAGTGCCAAATCCATGATGAATCCATGTGCTGTATTGAAATTAATTGAATTAAGTGTTGAACTTCTTCTGTCCCCTTTCTCTGTCTTAGCTAGCCAATGACTACACTTTAGCTAGCTAGTTAGCAGAGCGGTAGATAATTTTTTTTATTTTGTATTACTTAGCCTAGATAATTGTTTGTACAGGATGTCGACTTTGGTGTCTATTTCAGACCTTATGACATTTTTTCACGGATGAGAATAAGAACATTAAAAGGGGAGAAGACCACTACAAGTCTGGCTATGTGGAGAAGACCAGCTATAGTGAGGGGCAACTTGCTGGTTTGGTCAGGGCCAACATGAGGGATAAAGTTTATCCTGTGTCGGTGAGTGTAGCTATTAAGGTAAGTTTGAGCATCTTAGCATTACAATGTGTTCTATACAGCTGTCAACATTCTACAAGGAAAGAGCCACTAAATCAATGATATAATCATTAACCAGATTACCCTGGATACCAGATAGATGAGTGATAACTGTTTTAGAATGTTGTAATTTTTTTTATTGACATTCAGAATTGACTTTGTTTAGACATCCAGCCAGTATTGTATAATGAACCAAAATATTAAAAAATATATATAAATGGAACAATTTCACAGATTTTACTGAGTTACAGTTCATATCAGGAAATCAGTACTTTGAAATAAATGAATTAGGCCCTAATCTATGGATTTCACATGACTGGGCAGGCCCACCCACTTGAGGGCAAGGCCCAGCCAAACAGAATTAGTTTTTCCCAACAAAATGGCTTTTTATTACAGACGGAAATACTCCTGTTTCATCAGCTGTCTGGGTGGCTGGTCACAGAAGATCCCGTAGGTAAAGAAGCCGGATGTGAAGGTCCTGGGCTGGAGTGGTTACACGTGGTCTGCGGTTGTGAGACCCAGTTGGACGTACTGACAAATTATCTAAAATGACGTTGGAGGCGGCTTATGGTAGAGAAATGAACATACGATTCTCTGGAAACAGCTCAGGTGGACATTCCTGCAGTCAACATGCCAATTGCACGCTCCCTCAAAACTTGAGAAATCTGTTGCATTTTGTTGTGTGACAAAACTGCACATTTTAGAGTGAGTGGCCTCTTATTGCCCCCAGCACAAGGTGCACCTGTGTAATGATCATGCTGTTTAATCAGCTTCTTGATATGCCACACCTGTCAGGTGGACAGATTATCTTGGCAAAGGAAAGTATACACATTTGTGCAAAAAAAAGAAGAGAAATAAGCTTTTTGTGTATATGGAACATTTCTGGGATCTTTTGTTTCAGCTCATGAAACCAACACTTTACATGTTGCCTTTATATTTTTGTTCAGTATAGTTTCATGACCAAAGACAAATCTTCAAAGTCAGAGTATTTATTTATTCTGAGTGGTACATGCATTCAGTCTTGATCTATAGGATCCTTCCCACTATATGATTGATATGTCAAGTTATTAATTAAAAGTTTAGGGAAAAACTACACTTGTCCTCGTGTGAAAATGACAGTTTATTAAATATTCTACAGCTGTAATGTCATCAATCAAATCCAACTTTATTTATATAGAGCCTTTCTTACAACAAATGCATTTCAAGGTGTTCAAAGTCATGCAAGGAAAGTCATGTGGCACTTAACATCCTTCCTCTCGGCAGGTCTCTATAGGTGACCAGGGGATTCTCTCTACCACATGTGAATGCCTCTGTGGAGCTCATCAGTGTAGTCATGCAGCCTATTTTGGCGGTTCACAATATCGGCCGCAATGTAGAATGCGAGTGGAGGAAGCAGCAGGAGGCTATATGGCAGGCAACAGTTGGACAGTGCACCATCATGAGGAGAGGGAGGTTGATGGCCAGCAATTATGGATCAGTGGTTAGGGCCATGCGCGTTACTCCGTCGCTGCTACAAAGGGTCCTCATATCACAGTCGTTGGATGGGGTTTTGTCTGTAAAGTGGGACACATAAAGAAGAGGAGGGCATCAAGGCATTCAAAGCGGCTACAGGGAAGGATGTACAGGAGTCAGGGCTTTGGGTCACGGGGTCCGGGGTCCGGGATCCTTGGTGCCTCACCGGATGGTCTGGTGGCCACCACAGCAGTGGTGGAGGTCAAGTGTCCCTATGGTGCAAGGGACCTTACCATTGAAGAGGCAGTGAAGTCAAAGGATTTCTATCAAGGAGGGAGTGTCTTACCGCCTCTGTGAAGACCATCCTTACTGGCACCAGGTCCAAGGTCAGCTCCACATCATTGGAAGGGACACCTGCTTCTTTGTTGTGTGGACCACCAAAGCCTCCATCACCATCCCGATCCAGCGTGACGACTTCTGACAGACTCGTACTGACAGGAGGAAAAATATCTGTTTTCATGGAAGCCAATGTTCCCAAAAATATTCCACATAGTTCATACACACACACTAGGCTCCTAGAATAGTTCATATTACATACAAGTTTTGCGCAAAGCAGCCAACTAAAGTAATTTTGTTAACTTTACCATGGGCACAGTGGGAATTTATATGTGTGATGTTCAAATGATTTCTTATACCCCCTGTGTTTTACTTGCTGAGGCCCCAGCCATCCCTGCCCGTACCTGACATTATTGAAAAACAAGTGAACAATGACTAAAGGTCATACACAAACAATAGGCTTCTAGAATAGGTTATATTACATTTAAGTTTTGCTCAAAACAGCCAACTAAAGTAATGTACAGTTGAAGTCGGAAGTTTACATACACCTTAGCCAAATACATTTAAACTCAGTTTTCACAATTCCTGACATTTAATCCAAGTACAAATTCCCTGTCTTAGGTCAGTTAGGATCACCACATTATTTTAAGAATGTGAAATGTCTGAATAATAATAGAGAGAATGATTTATTTCAGCTTTTATTTCTTTCATCACATTCCTAATGGGTCAGAAGTTTACATACACTCAATTAGGATGTTTTGGTAGCATTCTTCTTCTAACTAGGGGGCGCAGTTTTCACTTTTGGCTAAAAAGGCGTACGCATTTGAAACTGCCTATTTCTCAGCCCCCGAAACTAGAATATGCATATAATAGTCAGATTAGGATATAAAACACTCTGAAGTTTCCAAAACTGTAAGAATTTTGTCTGTGAGTTAAACAGAACTGATATTGTAGGCGAAAACCTGAGAAAAATCCAACCAAGAAGTGGCCCTCTTTTTGAGACCTCTCTGTTCCAATGCATTCCTATTGCCCATGTAAAGTCATATCAATAAGACTTCTTTTTCTATGTCTTCCCTAAGGTGTCAACAGCCTTTAGACATAGTTTCAGGCTTTTATTTTGAAGAATGAGCGTGAAAGGACACATTGCGTAAGTGGATAGGTGGGGGCTCTCCGAGTGATTGTTGCGCAAAAGTGGAAGGCAGCCATTGTTTCTCTCGGCCCTAGTGAAAAGCCAACTGTCCCGGTTGATTTATTATCGAATAGATATTTGAAAAACACGCTGAAGTTGGATCAAAAACAACGTTTGACATGTTTATGTGGACATTATGGATATAATTTGGATTTTTTTTCCGGCGTTGTCGCGAATGGGGAGTCCGGGATGGGGAGTCCAGAAATTGCTTAACTTGATTCAAACGTTTCGGGTAGCCTTCCATAAGCTTCCCACAATAAGTTGGGTGAATTTTGGCCCATTCCTCCTGACAGAGCTGGTGTAACTGAGTCAGGTTTGTTGGCCTCCTTGCTCGCACACACCTTTTCAGTTCTGCCCACGCATTTTCTATAGGATTGAGGTCAGGGCTTTCTGATGGCCACTCCAATAGATTGACTTTGTTGTCCTTACACCATTTGCCAAAACTTAGGAAGTATGCTCGGGGTCATTGTCTATTTGGAAGACCCATTTGCGACCAAGCTTTAACTTCCTGACTGATGTCTTGAGATGTTTCTTCAATATATCCACAAAATGTTCCTTTCCTCATGATGCCATCTATTTTGTGAAGTGCACCAGCCCTCCTGCAGCAAAGCACCCCTACAACATGATGCTCCCAACCCCGTGCTTCACGGTTGGGATGGTGTTCTTCGACTTGCAAGCCTCCCCCTTTTTCCTCCAAACATAACGATGGTCATTATGGCCAAACAATTCTATTTTTGTTTCATCAGACCAGAGGACATTTCTCCAAAAAGTATGATCTTTGTCCCCATGTGCAGTTGCAAACCGTAGTCTGGCTTTTTTTATGGCGGTTTTGGAGCAGTGGCTTCTTCCATGCTGAGCGGCCTTTCAGGTTATGTCGATATAGGGCTCGTTTTACTGTTAATAGAGATACCTATGTACCTATTTCCTCCAGCATCTTCACAAGGTCCTTTGCTGTTGTTCTGGGATTGATTTGCACTTTTCGCACCAAAGCACGTTCATCTCTAGGAGACAGAATGCTTCTCCTTCCTGAGCGATATGACGGATGCATGGTCCCATGGTGTTTATACTTGCGTACTATTGTTTGTACAGATGAACGTGGTACCTTCAGGCGTTTAGAAATTGCTCCCAAGGATAAACCAGACTTGTGGAGGTCTACAATTATTTTTTTGAGGTCTTGGCTGATTTCTTTTGATTTCCCCATGATGTCAAGCAAAGAGGCACTGAGTTTGAAGGTAGGACTTGAAATACATCCACAGGTACACCTCCAATTGACTCAAATTATGTCAATTAGCCTATCAGAAGCTTCTAAAGCCATGACATAATTTTCTGGAATTTTCCAAGTTGTTTAAAGGCACAGTCAACTTAGTGTATGTAAACTTCTGACCCACTGGAATTGTGAATCAGTGAATTCTAAGTGAAATAATCTGTCTGTAAACAATTGTTGGAAAAATTACTTGTGTCATGCACAAAGTAGATGTCCTAACCGGCTTGCCAAAACTGTAGTTTGTTAACAAGAAATTTGTGGAGTGGTTGAAAAACAAGTTAACGACTCCAACCTAAGTGTTTGTAAACTTCCGACTTCAACGGTAGTTAACATAAGTTAAATCACAAAGGCTGGTCACAGTTTCATTCAGTAGTACAACACAATTCACATTGTATGTTATCATGGGCACAGTGGGAATTTATATATTTGATGTTTAAATGACGTCTTACCCCCAGAGTAAGAGAGAGAGAGAGAGAGTACACCACTTCCAGCAGATCTCCTTGCTGAGGGTGGCGTTGATCATGCACTGCTTCTCGTGGGGTGAGCCTGACGTTCCGCATGTCACGCCTCATATCTAAAACATGGAGAAAAAGGGACATTAAGTAAACATTTCGATACATCTACAAATTCAATGTTTTACACAATATTGTATCATATTTGATGAGTTACTGACCTGTTACCGTCTACAGGCTCGATGTTGGACAAATTCAGGTATGTTTATGCCCGTTTTGTTCGGTTTGCTTCCGTTTAAGAAAAGTTTTTCAACAGAATCGTCAGAATGAATACACCCCTGATCACATGCAAACAGTTCACTTTCATAGCAGCCACATACAAACAGCATGATCATTTTGGTCATTGTAGAATTGCTTCTTGCATCTACGCGCTCTCCTCCTCTCACCTTTTACCTTTGCTTGTGGACTTCACTCCACAACACATCAGCTGCCTGTGACCAGGCGAAAAAACTTTTCCAAGCCAAAACTTCATATCATAACCACTAACCACTACACACAGCTTACATCGTTAATGTCACCATATTAGCTAAAGTCATAGCTAGTCAACATAGCTACGATAACTAACGCGTTAGTAAACATGCTACAATCATGCAATACCATGTACAGTCAGCAAGTAGTTTAGCAGTTACAGCGGCGGGCCCACGTGGCAATATATTAATAAAACCAAAAGCTTACCATGTCTAGCTAACATAGAATCCCTCTAGCAGCGAATGCAGGTAGCTAACATAGCATACCTCTCTGTTTGAACAGGGTGTTTGAGTAGGCTAAACTAGCTAGCTGCATTCACTAGCTAAGTGAAAGTGAAAAAAATACAACAAAATATAGCTAGCTCTCTCTCTCTCTTGCTTCTCCTTCATTTTTAAATAAATACATTTGTTCAAAACTGTTATTCTATTATCTTTCTCTCTCTGTGTCAACTACTCACCACATTTTATCCTCTGTAGTGTTAACTAGCTGCACTGTATCTTATGCTTTCAGAACTAGATTCATTCTCTGATCCTTTGATTGGGTGGACAACATGTCAGTTCATGCTGCAAGAGCTCAATAGACATTCTCCGGAAGGTGGTGAGAACCATGAGCCTCCTAGGTTTTGAACCCAATGTACACAGAGGACGATGGAAACTATCTGTCCTCCAGCTACACCATGGTGCCACCATAGAGAGTGCTGTTGAGGCTACTGTATACCTTCATTGCAAAATAGTATGTTTTCAATTATTTGGTGACATTAATATATTTAGTATAGTTTTATCTGAAAAGGATAACTTTTTTAATTTTCCACTATTTCAATTTTTATGAAATTCACTAAGGATGATCCTCCCCTTCCTCCTATGAGGGTCTTCCACTGATGTGAGTGGGACATTTCTGCTGGGATGGAAGAATTATCTGGAATGCTCAACTAGATGATCAGGACAGTCTAAGGTACTATTTGCCTGAAGAGGTGAAGTATTGAAAGGAGTTATACGATTGTACTTCTGATTCTAATTCTCAAGAGGAAAGTAAAAACTGTCAGCCTTCAGATCACTGAGGAGAACCAACAGTGATAGGGGGATCGTTTGAAAGGGACTGACATGCAGGGATGGAACATAAGGATTTTGTGCACAGCAGACCACTATTTATACTAACCCAGGTAACATTCAGGTCATAAATCTGTGGCATGCAATGTTTGTAAAGGCAAAATTTCACTGCTGTGTCAGGCTAGTTTTGCACATTGTCTACTAGCCCAGTCTGAAAAGTACTAGCCTTGGGATAGCTTCATTTCCATCCCTGCTGACATATATAACTAACTTCACAGGTCATTTGATTAGTCATGTACAACAGATGCACTCGTGAAACAAAACCTTGTTTTGTATGGGAAAACATTGAGCCCACAAGTCAGGTTGCTGAATCGAATCCCCAAACTAAGTAAAAATCTCTCGTTCCGCCCCTGAGCAAGGCAGTTAACCCACAGTTCCCCGGGCGCCGAAGACGTGGATGTCGATTATCGCCTGTAGGGAAAGTCTAACTACACCACGGTATGAGAAGGTGCAATGTTAGCTAGCTAACGTTAACTAATGTAGCCAACTAGCCAAACAAGTTGCCTAACCAGATAGCCCACCAGGTGAAATTTAAGTAGCTATATCCTTGCCCTGGTAGGCTAACGTTAGCTAGCATGTCACCACGTGAAAAAGTATGACTACAAACCGTGAGCTAACGTTAACTAGCTGGCTAGCTCACAAAGGTCACAAGTCATTATGCTAGCCTATGCTGGTTTTCCTTTACTTGTAAGAAAGGTAGCATGCATTGTACATGTAACTACTGTCGGTGGTTATCTAGCTAATTTTAAAAAGCATCTAGCTAACCACAGATCTTTGGCCTAACCAAAATAGCTTGTTAGCAACTAGCAAAGGCCTTATTTTATCACACAGCTCCAGCGACTCGTGTCACTTACAGAGGCCAGAAAATGATCAAATGCATGTGTGCTTATCGGAATACTGTTTACAAATCAGTACATAGCACAGAACCATCCTCGCTTCTGATCGATGGCGAGACCTGAAGTTAGCTTGTTAGCAACAAAGGCCAGTGTAATTAAAAACATTCTAATAATTTAAAAAAATGCTAAGGTAACTCGTTAGATAATTTGAAAAATGCTAAACAAGAATACACACAAGAAATAAAAGCTATCAATTATTTACACGATAAATTAAAAAGGCTATAATATCTACTTGCTACTTGTCGATGAGAGTTTGCATAGAGAAATGCGGAGATTTTTCCCACCCCCTGCCTTGAGTAATTACGTCAAAGCTTGCGAGTATGACAGCCACATGAGCGGCTAATTAGCATTTAATTTTTGGTGAATATATTGATAAAAGTACACTCGTTTGTGTAACGCCCTGATCTGTTTCACCTGTCCTTGTCCTTGTCTCCACCCCCCTCCAGGTGTTGCCCATCTTCCCCTGGGTACTTATACCTGTGTTCTATGTTTGTCTGTTGCCAGTTCGTCTTGTTTGTCAAGTCAACCAGCGTTTTGTCTCAGCTCCTGCTTTTCCCCCCCCACTCTCTTTTTCTCAACCTCCTGGTTTTGAACCTTGCCTGTCCTGACTCTGAGCCCGCCTGCCTGACCTCTCTGCCTGCCCCTGACCCTGCCTGACATCCTGTACCTTTGCCCCTACTCTGGATTACCGACCTCTGCCTGAGCCTGCCTGCCGTCCTGCCCCACTATCTCTGGATTTTCAATTGTGGATTGTCGTTTGCCTGCCCCTGTTGCTGTAATTAACATTGTTACTTCAACACCGTCTGCATTTGGGTCTTACCTGCAACGTGAAAGTCCGAGAGAGATTTGTGTGGTTATCAAAACGCCAAGCCAGGGTAAGACTACACAACACAGACCTTATGAAGTAGTTCTAAAATCCCCTATGGAAAAATCTATGATGGAAAAATTATTGGAACCATTTCCGGATTTTACCGCTAGGTTTAATGGGTATTATGACTCATACTGTGGTACTCAATACCTGAGCCAACAAGGTAGGAGAAAATAGTTGCTGTGTCCATGAGCAAGACACTTAACCCAAATTATAAACTGGTTGGTTCGAGTGCTGATTGGCCAACAGCCGTGGTATATCAGACTGTATACCACGGGTATGACAAAACATTTATTTTTACTGCTCTAATTACGTTGGTAAGGCACCTTGGGGATTTGTGGTATATGGCCAACATACAGTACCACGGCTAAGGGCTGTGTCCAGGCACTCCGCAATGTGTCGTGTTTAAGAACATCCCTTAGCCATGGTATATTGGCTAAGGGATGTTGGGCAAAACTAAACATGGCGGTGTTCGCCTTAGCAATCTCACTGGAATAAAGACCTCCTCCATTCCTGCCATTATTGAAAGAGATTGTGATACCTCACATCTCAAAATAGGGCTACTTAATGTTAGATCCCTCACTTCCAAGGCAGTTATAGTCAATTAACTAATCACTGATCATAATCTTGATGTGATTGGCCAGACTGAAACGTGGCTTAAGCCTGATGAATTTACTGTGTTAAATGAGGCCTCACCTCCTGGTTACACTAGTGACCATATCCCCCACGCATCCCGAAAATGCGGAGGTGTTGCTAACATTTACGATAATAAAAAAATAACGTTTTTGTCTTTTGAGCTTCTAGTCATGAAATCTATGCAGCCTACTCAATCACTTTTTATAGCTACTGTTTACAGGCCTCCGGGGCCATATACAGCGTTCCTCACTGAGTTCCCTGAATATCTATCGGACCTTGTAGTCATGGCAGATAATATAATTTTTTGGGGTGACTTTAATATTCACATGGAAAAGTCCACAGACCCACTACAAAAGGCTTTCGGAGGCATCAACTCAGTGGGTTTTGTTCAACATGTCTCCGGACCTATTCACTGCCACAGTCATACTCTGGACCTAGTTTTGTCCCGTGGAATAAATGTTGTGGATCTTAATGTTTTTCCTCATAATCCTGGACGATCGGACCACCATTTTATTACATTTGCAATCGCAACAAATATTCTACTCAGACCCCAACCAAGGATCATCAAAAGTCAAGCTATAAATTCTCGGACAACCTAAAGATTCCTAGATGCCCTTCCAGACTCCCTCCACCTACCCAAGGACGTCAGAGTACAAAAATCAGTTAACCACCTAACTGAGGAACTCAATTTAACCTTGCGCAATACCCTAGATGCAGTGGCACCCCTAAAAACAAAAAACATTTGTCATAAGAAACTAGCTCCCTGGTATACAGAAAATACCCGAGCTCTAGAGCAAGCTTCCAGAAAATTGGAACGGAAATGGCGCTACACCAAACTGGAAGTCTTCCGACTAGCTTGGCAAGACAGTACCGTATAGTATTGAAGAGCCCTCACTGCTGCTCGATCATCCTATTTTTCCAACTTAATTGAGGAAAATAAGAACAATCCTAAATTTATTTTTGATACTGTCGCAAAGCTAACTAAAAAGCAGCATTCCCCAAGAGAGGATGGTTTTCACTTCAGCAGTGATACATTCATGATATTCTTTGAGGAAAAGATCATGATCATTAGAAAGCAAATTACGGACTCCTCTTATATATATAAAAAACTTTCGGCCTATATCGAATCTCCCATTCATCTAAAAAACAAATGAAAAAGCTGTTGCGCAGCAACTCACTGCCTCCCTGAATACAAACAATGTATATGAAACGCTTCAGTCTGGTTTTAGACCCCATCATAGCAGTGAGACTGCACTTGTGAAGGTGGTAAATGACCTTTTAATGGCGTCAGACCGAGGCTCTGCATCTGTCCTCGTGCTCCTAGACCTTAGTGCTGCTTTTGATACCATCGATCACCACATTCTTTTGGAGAGATTGGAAACCCAAATTGGTCTACACGTACAAGTTCTGGCCTGGTTTAGATCTTATCTGTCGGAAAGATATCAGTTTGTCTCTGTGAATGGTTTGTCCTCTGACAGATCAACTGTAAATTTCGGTGTTCCTCAAGGCTCCGTTTTAGGACCACTATTGTTTTTACTATATATTTTACCTCTTGGTGATGTCATTCAGAAACATAATGTTAACTTTCACTGCTATGCGGATGACACACAGCTGTACATTTTGATGAAAAATGGTGAAGCCCCAAAATTGCCGTCCCTGCAAGCCTGTGTTTCAGACATAAGGAAGTGGATGGTGGCACATTGTCTACAGAGATGCTTGTTCTAGGTCCCAAGAAACAAAGAGATCTTCTGTTGAATCTGACAATTAATCTTGATGGTTGTACATTCGTCTCAAATAAAACTGTGAAGGACTCTCTCTTTTGACGAACATATCAAGACTGTTTCAAGGACAGCTTTTTTCCATCTACGTAACATTGCAAAAATCTGAAACTTTCTGTCCAAAAATGATGCAGAAAAATTAACCTCTCTTTCGTATCGTCTGAGATCCCCAAAGACTGGAAAGCTGCCGCAGTCATCCTCCTCTTCAAAGAGGGAGACACTCTAGACCCAAACTGCTACAGACCTATATCTATCCTACCCTGCCTTTCTATGGTCTTCGAAAGCCAAGTTAACAAACAGATCACCGACGATTTCGAATCCCACCGTCCCTTCTCCGCTATGCAATCTGGTTTCCGAGCTGGTCATGGGTGCACCTCAGTCGCTCTTGCTGCTGGTGATTCTCTGATCCACCTCTACGCAGACGACACCATTCTGTATACTTCTGGCCCTTCTTTGGACACTGTGCTACCTAACCACCTGACGAGCTTCAATGCCATACAACTCTCCTTCCGTGGCCTCCAACTGCTCTTAATTGCAAGCTCTTCAACCGGTCGCTGCCCGCACCTGCCCGCACGTCCAGCATCACTACTCTGGACGGTTCTGACTTAGAATATGTGGACAACTACAAATACCTAGGTGTCTGGTTAGACTATAAACTCTCCTTCCAGACCCACATTAACTTTTAGTTGGTACTCATCCCGGATCCGGGAGCACCCCCCACAGTAAAAAAGCTGACTAGCATAGCCTAGCATAGCGTCACAAGTAAATACAAGCATCTAAATATCATTAAATCAAAAGTCCAAGACACCAGATGAAAGATACAGATCTTGTGAATCCAGCCATCATTTCTGATTTTTAAAATGTTTTACAGGGAAGACACAATATGTAAATCTATTAGCTAACCACGATAGCAAAAGACACCACTTTTTTTCTCCACCATTTTTTTCCTGCATCAGTAGCTATCACTAATTCGACTAAATAAAGATATATATAGCCACTAACCAAGAAACAACTTCATAAGATGACAGTCTGATAACATATTCATGGTATAGGGTAGTTTTTTTTAGAAAAATGTGCATATTTCAGGTATAAATCACATTTCTACATTGCAGCTGCAATCTGAAATAGCGTTGGAAGCAGCCGGAATAATTACAGAGACCGACGTCAATTACCAAAATACTCATCCTAAAACATTTCTGAAAAATACACAGCATACAGCAATCGAAAGACACAGATCTTGTGAATCCAGACAATGTTTCAGATTTTCTAAGTGTTTTACAGCGAAAACACAATATATCGTTATATTAGCATACCACATGAGCTAACATCACCCAGCATTGAATCAAGCCAAAAGGGTCGATAACGTTATCGCCACCAAAATATATTAATTTTTTCACTAACCTTCTCAGAATTCTTCAGATGACAGTCCTGTAACATCATATTACACAATGCATATAGAGTTTGTTCGAAAATGTGCATATTTAGCATCAAAAATCTTGGTTATGCAATGTAATCTGTCAAAACATGGCATGCATTCGGGCCGGCGCCATCTTGGAAAGGCACCTATGATTACGATTATTTATCGATTAGATTGACAAAAAAAATACAGGTTGGACAGCTAATGAAAGATGCATTGGTTATTAATGCAACCGCTGATTTAGATTTTTAAAATTAACGTTACAAGACATACATTGTGAGTTACAGCCAGACTAGTGCCGCAAAAAATGGCCGACAACTGCGTTTAAATTTTTTCACATAAATACGGAATAAAATCATAAATAACTCTTACTTTTGGACGAGCTTCCATCAGTATCTTGGGCAATGTGTCCTTTGTCCAAAAGTATCGTTGCTTTGTTGTAAAACGACCTCCTCAACTTCAGAACTAGCAGCTAACGATAGCTTCACGGCACACACATGCCCAAATCGTCAAACGCAATACTAAGGAAATTCAGAAAAATAGCAATATACTCGCATGAACTGATATAAATCGGTTTCAAATAACTTCGTTATGATGTTTCTAACACCTATATCGAACTAAATCACAGACGGATAGATCTTTGATCAATAACGAGAGCTTTTGAGCATGCGATTCTGATGTCCTCCCTTGCGTCCTGGCGAGCGTCAAAAGGAAGGGTCATCTCACTCCACTCCCTTTTATAAACTCTGACAAACACGTAGAGACACCATTCCACTTCTCATTGGTTACTGACATCCAGGGGAAGGCGGGTGCAGTTCATGTCAAGCCATAGGGCACACACAGAGTTTTCAACTGATCCGAGATCAGAGACTATTTTTCAGAGCTTCGCATGTCCTGTCATGAGTTTCGCTGTAGAAAGAGTTCTGGTTCACCCACAGACATAATTCAAACGGTTTTAGAAACTAGAGATTGTTTTCTATCCAATAGTAATAATAATATGCATATTGTACGAGCAAGAATTGAGTATGAGGCAGTTTAATTTGGAGATGATAAATGCTAACGTTGAAACAGCACCCCCTATATTGAATCAGCTTCCTATTTCGCAACAAAGCATCTTTCACTCATGCTGCCAAACATACCCTCGTAAAAGTGACTATCCTACCGATCCTCGACTTCGGCGATGTCATTTACAAAATAGCCTCCAACACTCTACTCAACAAAGTGGATGCAGTCTATCACAGTGCCATCCGTTTTGTCACCAAAGCCCCATATACTACCAACGACTGCAACCTGTGCGCTCTCGTTGGCTGGCCCTCACTTCATACTCGTCGCCAAACCCACTGGCTCCAGGTCATCTACAAGTCTTTGCTAGGTAAAGCCCCACCTTATCTCAGTTCACTGGTCACCATAGCAGCACCCACCCGCGAACGCACTCCAGCAGGTATATTTCACTGGTCACCCCCAAAGCCAATTCCTCGTTTGGCCGCCTTTCCTTCCAGTTCTCTGCTGCCAATGACTGGAACGAACTGCAAAAATCACTGAAGCTGGAGATTCATATCTCCCTCACTAACTTCAAGCACCAGCTGTCAGAGCAGCTCACAGATCATTGCACCTGTACATAGGCCATCTGTAAATAGCCCATCCAACTACCTCATCCCCATACTGTATTTATTTATTTATCTTGCTCCTTTGTACCCCAGTATCTCTACTTGCACATTCATCTTCTGCACATCATTTACATACACTTAGGTTGAAGTCATTAAAACTATTTTTTTCAACCATTCCACAAATTTCTTGTTAACAAACTATAGTTTTGGCAAGTTAAGATATCTACTTTGTGCATGACACAAGTAATTTTTCCAACAATTGTTTACAGACAGATTATTTAACTTATAATTCACTGTATCACAATTCCAGTGGGTCAGAAGTTTACATACACTATTAGTGTATGTACTGTGCCTTGAAACAGCTTGGAAAATTCCAGAAAATTATGTCATGGCTTTAGCAGCTTCTTATAGGCTAATTGACATCATTTGAGTCAATTGGAGGTGTACCTGTGGATGTATTTCAAGGCCTACAAACTCAGTGCCTCTTTGCTTGACATCATTGGGAAATCAAAAGAAATCAGCAAAGACTTCAGAAAAAAAGTTGTAGACCTCCAAAAGTCTGTTTCATCCCTGGGAGCAATTTCCAAAGGCCTCAAGTTACCATGTTCATCTGTACAAACAATAGTACGCAAGTATAAACGCCATTGGACCACGCAGCCGTTCTGTCTCCTAGAGATTAACGTACTTTGGTGCGAAAAGTGCAAATCAATCCCAGAACAACAGCAAAGGACCTTGTGAAGATGCTGGAGGAAACAGGTACAAAGTATCTATATTCACAGTAAAACAAGTCCTATATCGACATAACCTGAAAGGCCGCTCAGCAAGGAAGAAGCCACTGCTTCAAAACCACCATAAAAAAGCCAGACTACGGTTTGCAACTGCACATGGGGACAAAGATTGTACTTTTTGGAGAAATGTCCTCTGGTCTGATGAAACAAAAATAGAACTGTTGGGCCATAATGACCACCGTTATGTTTGGAGGAAAAAGGGGGACGCTTGCAAGCCGAAGAACACCATCCCAGCCGTGAAGCACGGGGGTGGCAGCATCATGTTGTGGGGGTGCTTTGCTGCAGGAGGGACTGGTGCACTTCACAAAATAGATGGCTTCATGAGGGAGGAAAATGATGTGGCTATATTGAAGCAACATCTCAAGAGATCAGTCAGGAAGTTAAAGCTTGGTCGCAAATGGGTCTTCCAAATGGACAATGACCCCAAGCATACTTCCAAAGTTGTGGCAAAATGGCTTAGGGACAACAAAGTCAAGTTATTGGAGTGGCCATCACAAAGCCCTGACCTCAATCCCATAGAAAATGTGTGGGCAGAACTGAAAAAGCGTGTGCGAGCAAGGAGACCTACAAACCTGACTAAGTTACACCAGCTCTGTCAGGAGGAATGGGCCACAATTCACCCAACTTATTGTGGGAAGCTTGTGGAAGGCTACCCGAAACGTTTGACCCAAGTTAAACAATTTAAAGGCAATGTTACCAAATCCTATTTGAGTGTATGTAAACTTCTGACCCATTGGGAATGTAATGAAAGAAATGAAAGCTGAAATAAATAATTCTCTCTACTATTATTCTGACATTTCAGATTCTTAAAATAAAGTGGTGATCCTAACTGACCTAAGACATGGAATTTTTACTAGGATTAAATGTCAGGAATTGTGAAAAACTGAGTTGAAATGTATTTGGCTAAGGTATATGTAAACTTCCGACTTCAACTGTATATCGTAATTACCTCGCCACTATGGCCTATTTATTGCCTTACCTCCCTTATCTTACCTCATTTGCACACACTGTATATAGACTTTTTTTCTCTACTGTATTATTGACTGTATATTTGTTTATTCCATGTGTAACTCTGTGTTGTTGTATGTGTCGAACTGCTTTGCTTAATCTTGGCCAGGTCGCAGTTGTAAATGAGTACTTGTTCTCAACTGGCCTACCTGGTTTTAATGAAGGTGAAATAAAATACATTTTTTAAAAGCAGGGAAGCAGTGGATTAAAGGGGTGATGGGTGTCAGCAGGCCTGTGGGTGTCAGCAGTAAAGAGGTAAGCAACAATTTGAGAGGAGGTGTTCTAGTGGATGTTCAAAGATTGCAAGCAACAAGGGGTGGAGTTAGGGTAGATAGCCCGTCTATTTTGTTACACTTCAAGGACCGGGTACTGACAAATAAAGTAACCATAGGATATATGAGTTATTATGTGAGGGCTTATGTGAGGGCTTATGTACCAACGCCTTTAAGATGTTATAACTGCCAGAGGTTTGGGCATATGGCAACAGCCTGTAAACAGAAAAAGAGAAGTGCAAGATGTGGAGGGGAGCATGAGTATGGGAAATGTGGGGATTGTGTACAACCAAAGTGCTGCAGCTGTGGAGGTGCTCATAGTGTGGCATATTGTGGGTGTGAGGCAATGAAGCAGGCAGTGGAGGTGCAACAAGTAAGAGTGGAGAGAAGGGTGTCATATGCTGAGGCAGTGAGGCTGGTCCAGGTAGATACAGGTTCAAGGGAGAGATGGGTAGGAACATCTAGACCGGGGGATTACGGGGCAGGTGGGCGGCGATATGGTATACATTGATAAGAGAAAGCTGGTGACGTTCATAGCAGGAGCTATCAATAGCACTGCTAAAGTAGAGTCTAAAACAGAGAGGATTCAGCTAATAGTGAAAGCTGCTGGGAGACGTCTGAGTATGACAGGGTTGACATGGGAAGAGGTTTGAGACTACCTCAATCAGCCGAGGGTGGAGTCATGTATCACTGGATCTTAGTTATGATGGTAATACTACAATGGAATGTTCGAAGCCTGTTGGCTAATGGGCAGGAATTCAAGCAGTTCATTGTAGATATGCCAGCTAAGGTTGATGTGATTTGTGTGTAGGAAACATGACTCAAACCGACTGTGGAGTTTATCATACAGGGATATGTGGGGAGGTGGAGTGCCACCCTCATAAAGCAAGTACTTCCCTATAGGATGTTAGGCAAAGGTATTGAACAGGAATATGTGGAGGTGTGGTTGAGAGGAGGGATGCTAGTGGTAGTGAACTACTATAATCCCTGTCAGATATTGGACCTGGAAGTGCTGGAGAAGGTGGAGGGCCAGGATAGAAGTACAGTAATGTGGTGTGGAGATTTCAATGCCCACAATATGCTCTGGGGGGGAAACAGATGGATGGAATTGGCCAAGTGATGGACAATCTGATAGTAATGAAAGATATGGTGTGCCTGAATGATGGCCCGAGGGACCAGGATTGATGTAGCCACAGGGAAAGAGTCTGCCTCGGAACTCACTCTGGTATCTAGTGCGATGGCAGGAATCTGTGAGTGGGAGGTATGGGAGGAGTCGACAGTATGGAGTGATCATTACCCCATAGTATGCACAGCAGGCCAGAGGGAGGAGGAGGTGTCAATGGGTCAAGGAGGCAGGTGGGTGTTTGGAAGGGCAAAGTGGGATCAGTGTCAGGAGCTGAGTGAGCAGGTGATGGCTTGGGTGGATATGAGAGAGGATGTGGATAGTATGAATAACTGGGTGAGAACAGCGTTAGTGGTGGCAGCTACTGAGACTATACCTAAGAGTTCAGGGAGGAAGAAAGCAGTCCCATGGTGGACGGATGTGTGTGGGGCAATGGTGAGGAGTAGGAACACGGCATTTAGAGTACTGAAAAGGACGCATAACTTCCAACATCTGATTCTGTATAAACAGGCCCTGGTGAGGAGAACTATTCGTCAGGCAAAGAGGTCAAAGTTGGCATCGGGTCTATGACATCATTGAAGGGCGACACCTGTAGGAGAAGTATGGAGGATGATTAAGAGGATGAGTGGGGTCAGAAGGGAGTGGGATTATCCAGTGTTGACGAGTGGGAAGGATGTGGTAGTAACAGATGAGGAGAAGGCAGAGGTGATGGCCTAAGCATTTGTTCAAGTGCATAGCTCGGGCAAATTTGTCAGAGGAGGGGCAGAGGGGGAGAAGGAGAACGAGAGAGGATTATACTGGAGAGCTGGATAGGAGGGAGGAAGTAAATTATGCGTTGAATGCACCATTTACCATGGCAGAGGTGAAAAGGGAAATAGGTAAGGCTGGGTTAACTTCACCTTGGAAATATGAGGTGTGCTATGTTATGTTGGCCCATCTTAATGATGAGGCACTGGATAAGGTATTGGTGTTGTACAACAGAGTGTGGGAGGAGGGGAAACTACCAGGCAGTTGGAAGGAGGCAGTAGTGATACCAATCCAGAAGCCAGTAAAGGACCCAACGAGGCCAACAAGCTATCGGCCAATAGCTTTAACATCACATGTATGTAAGATTATGGAACGTATGATTACGGACAGGTTAACTTACTTCGTGGAGAGCAGGGGGCTAGTATCGCCACATCAAGTGGGTTCAGGAAGGGTAGGGGAACTATGGACCCAGTGCTCTGCTTAGAAGCAGAGGTCAGGAAGGCGCAGGTGAACAAGGAGACTTGTAGCTGTCTTTTTTTATGTGGAGAAGGCGTATGATATGATGTGGAAGGAGGGGTTGTTAATCAAGCTTGATATTATGGGGGTAGGAGGAAGAACGTACAACTGGATAAAGGATTTCTGGTTTGGAAAGTCTATCCAGGTGGGGAGGTACAGTGGCAAGAAAAAGTATGTGATGGCCATACTGTTGGCCTTGCAGTGGGTGGAGGAAGTCAAGCCAGACAGAGTAGTTATTTGCTCTGATTCATGTGCAGTGTTAATGAGTCTCCAGTCCTTTAGATCACGTAGCAGACAAGACCTGCTATATGAGGTGCTACAAACCCATGGCAGGATTAAACACATGGGTATACAGATAAGATTTACTTGGGACACAGCCATGTGGGGGTGGAGGGGAACGAGGCAGTTGATGTACTGGCTAAACAAGCACTGAGTAGTGGGGATGTTGATGTTGTAGTTTCAATGAGCAATGGAGAGGCAAAAAGCCTGATATGGACAGTGATGGTGCAGAGATGGCAGGAGCAGTGGAATATAAATACTAATTTATTTAAAGTAAAGAGGCAAGTCGGGGAGGGGAGAACGGCAGGAAGGGACAGAAGAGGGGAGGCTATTTTTTACAATATTAAGGGTGGGACACAGCCGGTTAAATAAGTGCTTAAATGTGATAGGAAAGCATCCAACAGAAAAGTGTGATTATTGCCAGGAAACCGAGACCGTGGAGCATGTATTGCTTGGGCAATATCATAGGGAAAGAGGGAAAAACTGATATGAGGGAGAGGGCATACAGGAAATTAGTTTAAAGAGTATATTGAATAGAACGTCATTAGATATTGTCCCAAATATTTTATATTTTTTAAGAGTAAAAAGGGGCTGGCAGGAAGGATGTACAGTAGTTTCTCCTTGTATCTGGCTCACACTCCAGTACAGTAGGTGACGATAATGCACCATAATGCTAGATGCCAACCGCCGATAAACCCTACCGAAGATGAAGCTGGATCCTTCAACCCATGACCCTAGAGGCGGGACTTACCTTTCATTCACTTCCGGTTAAGCGCATGCTTCTTCTTCGGTTTAACTAGCTAACTAACACTCCTGAAACAGAATCTAAGACAACGTTAGGAGTTCATAGCTTGAACACTTTACTTCCATTATTTATAATTGTCATAATCTGAACGTGTGACGGTCGAAGAAAACATGAATATTCGCAACGCAAGGGTAAGTGAGAAGCACTGTCGACCATGCAACACTGTGCTAGTTTACCATCTTAGCCACCCATCGCTAATAATAACAATCCAAGGATTCCTGATAGCTCCACTTATGCATGTCATGTCCAACTGTGAGCCAACTAGCCTATTTAGCTAGCTACTATTTAACTAGATTGCTTATATGGTAACTAGTAACAAAGTAAACAAGAGAAGTGCCACTTGAAGTGTAGTTAACGTTAGCCTACTATAGTCAATAGTGATATTTTGACTGAATCAGTGTCTCCACTCCAGACATCTCTTCTTGTAGTCCGTTTTCTGACGTGTACTAGCTAACTAACGTTAATGTAATTGTTTCAGTCAGTATCCATACCATTGACATGACATTCCTGGTTCTGTTTCCTCAGCCGGAGGACCTTATGAACATGCAACACTGCAACCTGCTGTGTCTCCCAGAAAACTACCAGATGAAATACTACTTCTACCACGGACTGTCCTGGCCGCAGGTTAACATGGCTTCCTCTTCAGCAGACATCTCCATCACCACTTGACTCAAGTCTTTGTTTGGCATTCAATCCGTCACAAATTTTATCTAACTCAAAAGGAATGACGAGTTAGATTTAGGCCTAGTTTACATTTACATACATTTAAGTCATTTAGCAGACGCTCTTATCCAGAGCGTTAGTTGTTACCTGATGTCTGTGTGACTCAGTGTATCTATCTCTAACATCACCTCGTCTTTGTTCGTCTTTCAGCTCTCCTACATCGCAGAGGATGAGAATGGCAAAATAGTGGGATATGTTTTGGCCAAGATGTGAGTATACCTGAACTACAGATCTTATCTCATGCCATTGTTTGTCAGGCTCTATCAAGCCCTCACTCTTTATGTGGTATGCAGGGAGGAGGATCCAGATGATGTCCCCCACGGCCACATCACATCCCTGGTGAGTCTTGGTTCTGTATTGTTCATTGTAGTACTTAATTGAATCAATATGGGAGAGGCAGAAGAGGGGGGGGGGGGGGGGGGGTGCGCGCACGCTATCATCTGCAGCACTTGTCAGGTTGTTTAGTTGAGCTTGAGGAAGGATTATTAACAACTGTTTGGATTGTCTCTGTCGCTCAGGCTGTCAAGCGCTCTCACAGACGTTTGGGACTAGCTCAGAAGCTGATGGACCAAGCCAGTCGAGCTATGATTGAAAACTTCAACGCCAAATATGTCTCACTTCATGTCCGGAAAAGGTAGTGCAGTGTGCTGGATATCTGTGTTGAACTTCAATGAGATGGTTCTATTTCGAGTCGCTTTTATATGACTCTTCGATAAGAATTTCTACATTAGTTGTTGTAAAGGAATGCTGAATACATATCACTCTTCTGTTCTCTAGAAGTGTAGCCAGAAGATAATTTAAATACAGGGAGACGTTGTTCGTTTCAGATCATTCTTAAATGGTATATTGAATGGTATTTGTTTGTTCACAAATAACTTGAATTGCATCCATCTAATTTTCTCCTACTGCAGTAACCGAGCGGCCTTGCACCTGTACTCAAACACACTGAAATTCCAGTAAGATCTCCTTCTATCCTTGTGAAAACAAACCCTCTTAAAGCAAATGCATATGTAAATATAGATGTTCCATGTCTATTCAAACAGATGTTTATTCAGGAACTGTGGGTCATATTCCCTAATGATACTCTTTGCATTCAAATGCATTTATTTTTGCCCTTATTTAACCAGGTATTGTTTGCAGTGATACAATGTACATGTATAATATGTTGTTGGTCCTATTCTCACTCACTCACTTGAGTGAATCGTTTCCTTTCTCTTTCATAGGATTAGTGAAATAGAGCCCAAGTACTATGCAGATGGGGAGGATGCCTATGCCATGAAGAGAGACCTAGCCCACATGGCTGATGAGGTGAATTTTTATTTTTTTTACTCTTTCCCTTTACCCAGCAGCATGGCTTTTATGGGCGTAATCCAGCCACCTTCGACTCACCCAGTGTTTTGCATACAGTCGCTTTGATCCAATTCTTTACGCTTTTCCCGAGGGGTGCGTCCTACATTCTATTCTCCCTCATGGATTTAAAAGTAATAGACTGGTGTGAGCAGTATGGTGCAAACTCCCTCCCGCCGTGCTTGCTTTTAAATGCATGAACTGTAGTGAACAAGTGCACACTTCTGGATGAAGGGTAGAGAATCGTAACGCAGTCATAAGACACTCTTTACCTGAGGGTTAAGGTCAACCTTTCCTTTTTGTCAACTGCATTTTGACCGTTTGTCTGTTGTTTCTGTCTATGGGTCCCACAGTTGAGGAAGCCAGGAATGAAGGCCCTGGGTCAGGAGGCACCTACCACTACGACCACACCTGGTGACCAGGAGAAAGAGGGAGAGGGGGACAGCGGAGGAGAGAACAAAGACCTCAGTGAAGTTAGCGAGGCCACAGAGAGCACAGACGTCAAAGATTCATCCTCTGATTCACAATGACTCAGCCATCTTTAGTAGCCATTTTTAAATTCGCCATCAAAGTTACTTACTACACTTTTTATCTCACAGAAAGGGAAAAATGATACCCAGTGGCAGTCAGCTTCTCCATTCACTTTTGTTACTTTTACAGCGTAAAGTCAAATAGATTTTTTTTACTAAAATAGAATTTCTTTCTCGACATTAGTGATACACTGTGATTGAAAGAGATTATTTTGCAACTGGAATGAAAAGTTGATGTTGAGCTCAAATTCACAACTGGTTCTATAAAGGTTGTTTTGGGCTTGATGCTGTCACTACTACTGTTTTCAACCCCCCACTCACCCATGAAATCAATACATTTTGAAAATATAACCTCTGTTTTTGGGTGTGACTTAATGAGATCTGTGAAGTATTCTTCAAAATGCTGAAAATAAAAGTTTCAAGTAATACTTTTTGTAGTATCATTCTTTTTTTCTAGGTTTGAAATTGCAACTATTTAAGGTTGAAATTCTAAGAATGACCACTAGGTAGTACTATTGTGAGTAGAATACATACAACGCTTACAGTAGTGAGACTTTACAACTAGTAATAAGACTAGGGGCATATTCAGACCAGGGTTTCAGTTAGCTGGCTAAATTAGGCAGTATGCATTTCGAAAACATACGGAATTGTTTGAAACCTGAATATTTATTTCATGTTATGAGGCATTTCTTCCCATGCTTCAAAGTAGCCTATAGGCAAAATATGACCATTTAAACATGGAGGCAATTATTTTATCGACTGCATAGGCAACACGAGTTTCAATTTTGGGGAAGCTTACAATTTATCCTTGTACCATTTATGATTTTCATATGCACATTTTCATAGAACAGTTTCATTTCAATAATGTTTTTGTTTCTCAAATCATTGTCATGAATTAAAATGATAAAAAAAACAGACACTCATTAATCACATGGATCACTCCAAACAAAAGACAATGAAACAAATTGACAAATATTGTAAATGATAGTTATGAAATAAACCAAAACTTGTTTCTCACATATGTAGCAGGTTGTGACCTCTGCAAACAACGTTTCCACTCAGAATGAGAACAGTAAAGGACTGTAATTAATACATGCATTAACAGAAATGTACTGTATGTAACCAAATGACTGTGATTAATGGTACACTTACTACTGGGGACATATGTAATGGAGAATTGATATGAATAAAATGAAAGGGTAAACGAAACACACAATTAAACAATGAATGTGAAAGCATTGGCGGGAGACTCCTATGTCTTCGCCACATACTCCTCCCCTTCTTGTCTCAACATTTTTGTTCGTGGATGCCAAGGGAAGCCAGACTTGACCAAGAAAAAAACTCTGCTTCATAATTTTCTTTCAATTCGCAAGAGGCTGAACGCTTATCACCTGATAAAGCATCCGAGCGAGCAAAACAGCACCCCTCTGTCTCTGTGTGTGTAGCCACCCTGATTGATGCTGTCTGCTCAAAAAGAGTATGACATTGTTGCCACCCGTAGCAGACCGTTTGTTTCATCAAGATGAAAGAGCGGAAGATGGCATTGGCATTTCTCTAGAAGCAGACCTAGGGTGAATCAACATGTTTTTTCTACTTGCACACACACAGACATAAATAAGAAGATAGATAGGAGTGATTATATAATTTGGGCAAATTTATTTCCAACAACGAGAATGGGTTGCTAATATGACTAGGACTGTGCATTTGGCTTCTGGAAAACGAAAGAAAGTTGATATGAAAAACAATAGAACAGGAGAGAAGTGGTTCCCTATTGGACCCACAGCTATGCCACTTCTCTCCTGTTCTATTGTTTTTCATATCAACTTTCTTTCGTTTTCCAGAAGCCAAATGCACAGTCCTAGTCATATTAGCAACCCATTCTCGTTGTGACATCTTTAGACTCCCTCTTCCTAAATTTCGAACAGAGATTTTCATCTCCGTCGCATATGGAACCGCGTTATCAGGTGCACTTTTTAGAATGGTGTTTTTCCGCAAATTGCATTTTGGCAAAAGTTTGAAAACTGTCTGCTTCCTTACGGGAGTTGCATGTTCTGTTAAGATGCATTACCATAATCTAAATGTGATTTCTGTCATTCTGAGCACCGCGGGTGGACGCCCTAATGGGATATGCAAATTTCTCAAATGGCCAGTAGGCTAAATTAAAATCTGTTGTCCAGGGCCACATTTCCTTAACGAAAACCCTGATTCACACTAGTGCTGTTTTAAATGTTGCAGATGGAAATGTAATATATAGAGCTTACAATTCACTATTCTATCTGACAGTCATTTCTGTTGTACACATTTCTATCTGAATTTTCTGTAATGTTGCGATCTTATAAATGAGCCCCTGAGCCAGTAACTCTGTTCCTGTCTTCATTACAATTGACAGCACAGACTGATAGATACCATGGTAACATCATCAGAAGAATTGACCTCCAGGACTGGACTGATACCATGGTAACACCATTATCATCATTAGAAGAATTGACATCACAGACTGAACTGATACCAAGGTAACACATACCCGAAGCATCTATCACCCTCACACTGTTGTATTTAGCCTGCCTTGTGGTACCATCTCTCTCACATTCTACAAGGTGTTGAAGTACACCAACATGATGTCTTAAACAGGATGTCCTGAGATACATTTTAACAACAGATACAGTACCAGTCAAAAGTTTGGATACACCTACTCATTCAAGGGTTTTTCTACAAAGTAGAATAATAGTGAAGACATCAAAACTATGAAATAGCACATATGGTATCATGAAGTAACCAAAAAAGTGTTAAACAAATCGAAATATATTTTATATTTGAGATTCTTCAAAGTAGCCACCCTTTGCCTTGATGACAGCTTTGGACACTCTTGGCATTCTCTCAACCAGCTTCACCTGGAATGCTTTCCAACAGTCTTGAATGAGTTCCCACATATGCTGAGCACTTGTTGGCTGCTTTTCCTTTACTCTGTGGTCCGACTCTTCCAAAACCATCTCAATTGGGTTGAGGTTGGGTGATTGTGGAGGCCAGGTCATCTGATGCAGCACTCCATCACTCTCCTTCTTGGTCAAATAGCCCTTACACAGCCTGGACGTATGTTGGGTCATTGTCCTGTTGAAAAACAAATGATAGTCCCACTAAGCCCAAACCAGATGGGATGGCGTATCGCTGCAGAATGCTGTGGTAGCCATGCTGGTTAAGTGTGCCTTGAATTCTAAATAAATCACTGACAGTGTCACCAGCAAAGCACCCCCACACCTCCTCCTCCATGATTCATGGTGGGAAATACCGTTCACCCACACCGCATCTCACAAAGACATGGCGGTTGGAACCAAAAATCTCAAATTTGGACTCATCAGACGAAAGGACAGATTTCCACCGGTCTAATGTCCATTGCTCGTGTTTCTTGGCCCAAGAAAGTCTCTTCTTCTTATTGGTGTCCTTTAGTAGTGGTTTCTTTACAGCAATTTGACCATGAAGGCCTGATTCACACAGTCTTCTCTGAACAGTTGATGTTGAGATGTGTCTGTTACTTGAACTCTGTGAAACATTTATTTGGGCTGCAAGTTCTGAGGCTATTAACTCTAATGAACTTATCCTCTGCAGTAGAGGTAACTCTGGGTCTTCCTTTCCTGTAGCGGTCCTCATGACAGCCAGTTTCATCATAGCACTTGATGGTTTTTGCAACTGCACTTGAAGAATCTTTCAAAGTTCTTGAAATTTTCCGAATTGACTGACCTTCATGTCTTAAAGTAATGATGGACTGTCATTTCTCTTTGCTTATTTGAGCTGTTCTTGCCATAATATGGACTTGGTATTTTACCAAATAAGGTTATCTTCTGTATAGCACCGTCACACACATGTGTGTATATAGTATGTCACACACAACTGATTGGCTCAAATGCATTAAGAAGGAAAGAAATTCCACAAATTAACTTTTATTAAGGCACACCTGTTCATTGAAATGCATTCCAGGTGACTACCTCATGAAGCTGGTTGAGAGAAACCCTGGCCAATATAAAATACATTTTGATTTGTTTAGAAAGAAAAATAAAAACTATGGAATGAGTAGGTGTGTCCAAACCTTTGACTGGTACTGTACATTTTCTCAGAAAACTGGAAAAAGACTCTCTACTCTCTTTCATGAAATAAAAAGCATTTTGAGAAGTTTCATTAATGGAATTGTGCACAAAAGGAAAAATTGGTTTAATGTTGCATAGCTTACAGTTTTAGAATTAAACTCTAAAGAAGGTTGGACTTCTTGAGAAAGGGGAAGAAATAAACTTAGCAATGCGTCAACATTTAAACCAACATTTATACCATATAACATTTATACCGAAAACTACAGTCAAAACAAAATATAGATCAGTTAGAAGCCACTTTCAGTTAACAGTCAGCTATTTAATGTGTCTTAGTTGGAAGGGAGGGAAGGAAATACACAGGAAGTTAGAAGTGAGAAAGAAGTTCTCTGCTCGTACAGCAATATTTTTTATACATTCAGTAAAACTCTTCCCTTCTCTTAACCACAAGCATACAGTTCTGTTTTCACTCATTATCTGGTATCTTCACACCTTGCAAAGGCATGACAACACAGTCACTTCACTCTGCACCGTTGTTTCTGGTAAACAATATTAGCTAACTACTGCTCTCTAGTCATGTATAGTATCAGCATTATGTCATGTTATATGTGGAGAACTCGTTCAGTGAGATGATATGAATGTGTTTTGTCATGACATGGTGGGTGGATTTGGCACCACCATTTTAGGACGTGTTACACAATTAAGTGCAATGCTCTCATCAAGTATATTAGTTACTCAGAGTAAGAGATCGGTGGTAAGACTTAATACGGTAATTATAGATGACAGCGCTTACTCTTACTCAGCCTATGTGTGTTACTTCTATACACATGAACTCATAGGGGAAAGTGGATGGATGACGAGGGAGGGGAGAAGAGGGGGATGATGAGGAGGAGAGGGTGTGGCTTGAATTAGAAGCTTTCACTCTTCACAACTCTTTCACAAGCTGTCACAGGATGTCTCAGAGAGTGTGTCAGAGGGCAACAGAACAGAGTGTGTGTGTCTGTGACAGAGAGAGAGAGCACCCAGGTTTATGTATGTAACGTAAGGAGGAGGAGGAGGAGGAGAGAAGTTATCGTTTGGAGATAAATGTTACTCACTGTGGAAAAGAAGAGTATTAAAACTAATTTCAGCCAGGTAAGAATCACATTTTCATGACAGAATAACTAGGCCATTTATTTCACATTTGGTGAGGTTACTTTTTCTCTACTTCCTGTGAATGTGGTTTATTTACTGTTTGACAGTTATGAATACTGTATTTCTCAATTTGTATCTCACCCCACTGTGACCTTTATGTGTGGTTGGGGTTGGACCATAACTTGGGAAACACCTAATTAGTACATATGGCAATACATGTAACTATGACATTCATTACCAATGAAACGCTGCGTTTGCCTTGCAGCATTGCGTTGCAGAGGCAGTTGCAGTGTGTTCGGTGTGGTGCGTACATTTTAGACGGCTTGACAAAAATGGTAGCAGAATGTGAATGTTGAACTTCTGTTGCATACATATCCAGATGATGCTGCGTAACATTTTGCCCAATGAGGCTGTCGGTGTGTTCGAAGTGTGAGCCTTAGATCAAATCAAATTTGATCAGATACAGCAACTACAAAAGGGTCTTCCAGTTAAAACTGACCAGTGAATGTCAGTTAAGAATTGGTACCCTGCCTATGTCCTGATGATGATGGCAATAAACTCCAATTCCTGTTGGGTGATTCAATGATGATCACATAGTGAAGGAATGGAGAGAAGGAGAAAGGAAAGGGTGACAAAGCTCTAAAAACAACTGCTTTCTAAAATGCATTTTATTAAGATAGATGAAATGTGTTACAAATTCCAAATGGAGATGCAATAGACCTATAGCTAACCTACAGGCACATACATAGATTAACCTATAGGCATGCCGATCTAGATGGACTGAAGAAATCACAGGCAAAAGTTGTTTTGTTTAAAAGAAATGAAAGGGAGTGAAATTGGGAAGACTGTAAAACAGCTGTGTGACATGTAGAAGTGAATTGTAAGTTAAGAGAATGCTTTTTGAAAAGAGAAGAGGAAGTTAGTTGCCAGTGAAGAGTGAGAGAGTGATGAAACGGACGGAGAGAGAGAAGTCAAGTGACTGGTTAGGGAGGTCAAGTGAGTCCTAATATGCTCCTCAGTGTGTGTGTGTGTGTTTGTGTGTGTGTGTGTGTGTGTGTGTGTGTGTGTGTGTGTGTGTGTGTGTGTGTGTGTGTGTGTGTGTGTGTGTGTGTGTGTGTGTGTGTGTGTGTGTGTGTGTGTGTGTGTGTGTGTGTGTGTGTGTGTGTGTGTGTGTGTGTGTGTGTGTGTGTGTGTGTGTGTGTGTGTGTGTGTGCCCCTGACACAGGAAACACCACCCCTGTCTTCCCCTTTCAAAAGATCACTAGAGGTGTCTCTATGTGATAGACAGACAACAGAGAAACAGAGAGGCAGGACAGATGCCAATAATTTGAACTACTAACTTCATGAAGGGCAATTCAAATGCAGTTCATAACCATAAGTCCAGGCAGTGATCATGTACTGACTGGTTAAGCTCTCAATCAATCATTCCCCTAAAGGTAACCGCATTCCCCATGTTATTATTTTTCTATTTCTCTTTTTTTTTCCTCTGCATTGTTGGGAAGGGCTTCTCAGTAAACATTTCACTGTTAGTCTACCAATAATACTAACTTCATAAATGGAGGTTGAAGTGTAGTTAATTGATCCCCCTCTCAGGCCTTTAACAGTACTTAACATAAGGAATAACAAACAACACAAATCCATAAAGACTTCTCTTTTCTCTCATCCACTGGACAAGTTAATGACTCTGGATCCAACGTAAAGAGGAAGAAGGGAAAATGATGTTGGATCATCAGATCACTATTATGCCAACAACACCAGGCCTATGCTATTGAACAGAAAAGCAACATTGGCTGGCTGGGTCTGACTGTCATGAAATGATATAGTCATAAACCAGTAACTGTAGTTAATAGTTTATAAACGGATATAATCTGCAAATCATGTCAACTAGAATTGAAGGATTGTGTGTGCTGTGTCTTGTCTGTCTGTGCGCGGCAGTAGCCCCGAGACTGCCGCGCAGAAATATCAGCCCGCAGAGAGAAACAGGAGATTGAACTTCACTCAACTTTCTTGAGCAGTGGTCACCAACCGGTCGATCACGATCGAAAGTCGATCTCCAAGGCATTCTTAGTCGATCGGCAAACATTTCTGTAAAAAACACAACAATAAACATAGTTCCATTTTGAACCATGTCATGTGTCTGAAGGTACAAGCTGCCTTCCCGGCGGGCCCAGAAAGCAAATCAAGAGCACTAAAAGACTTCCTCTGGCCAAAGGATGGCTCAGATGACCGTGTCTGCAGTAATGTAGCAGGCATAAAAGAAAGCTACAGCAAAGTTGATGCTGTGAGGTGTCAAAACGTTTAAAACCACGACTAGAGAGCGACTGTCAACGAACACAGCAAAGATCTGATGTTTTTATGAGTGAGTTCATGTTTAAGTTCTTACTCAGCAATGTCAACACTTTTGTATTCAACACTTTTATAAGCCATAAAATGCACATTCTTCCTATTTCCAATCAGCACTACAACAAGCACTGCAGCAGTAATGAATGAGTAGGGAGGCGAATCAATATGTTTGCGTTGTTGTTATTATTAGAGGCTTGGGTCGTTTTTAATATTGAGGAATATTTCACTTTCTCTGTTCATAGGAGTAACAACATGAATGTGTGCATGAGGCAGAAATAATGCTGTGTGACTCGAGTTTCTCCATCAGCTGGAAGACTGTGTCCCTTTTTGGTCAGTGTCAGTGGAGGAAAGAGAGAGCGGAGGGATGATGAGAGGCGAACCCTCAGTCTGCTGCTCTCTCCATCAGCTGAGACTGACCATCAGATTCAGGCACCATTAGCCCAATAAAAATAGAAAGCAAATTATTTAAATGTATGCTCACTATATGATCACACTATTACCGTTGTGATCATATAGTCTACCTCAAATCTTGAAAAATAATTGGAAAAAATGGCCCGAACAGCAATTGGTAGGGCAATTCAAGCAAAGCCAGTATGCGGTGATAATATATTGGGCCTATAGCTCACTTCACAAACCTCATTGCTACAGAACTGTTTTTCATTGGTTAATGTTGCATAGGCTTACATTTTTTAAGTCATGTATAAAACAAAATCTCAGCAGTAGATCTCAGCTTGCATTTTGATTTAAAGTGATCTTGACTCAGAAAAGGTTGGTGACCACTGTTCTCAAGTTTTCCCTGTTAACACCATCAACGTTTCCTTTTACTGTGGCAATTGTGATCGAATCGATGCAATATTAGCCACTTTCAACGCAACATACCGAAACAAAACAAACTATGCAAGAGATTTTGTTGTAGGCAGAACACATCGGAGAAGGATTCTATTACATTGACACACACTACTCAGCCCATAGACCTGTGTGGCCATTTACAGTGCCTTCAGAAAGTATTCAGACCCTTTGACTTTTTCCACTTTTTGTTACATTACAGCCTTATTCTAAAATGATGGGGTACACACACTACCCCATAACGACAAAGTAAAAACTGTTTTTATTTTTATTTTAGCAAACTTATTAAAAATAAAAAACAGAAACACCTTATTTATATAAGTATTCAGACCCTTTGCTATGAGACTTGAAATTGAGCTCAGCTGCATCCTGTTTCCATTAATCATCCTTGAACGTTTCTACAACTTGATTGAAGTCCACCTGTGGTAAATTCAATTGATTTGACATGATTTGGAAAGGCACACACCTGTCTATATAAGGTCCCATAGTTAACAGTGCATGTCAGAGCAAAAACCAAGCCATGAGGTTGAAGGAATTGTCCGTAGAGGTCCAAGACAGGATTGTGTCGAGGCACAGATCTGGGGAAGCGTACCAAAACATTTCTGCAACATTGAATGTCCCCAAGAACACAGTGGCCTCCATCATTCTTAAATGGAAGAAGTTTGGAACCACCAAGACACTTCCTAGACCTGGCCCTCCAGCCAAACTGAGCAATCGGGGGAGAAGGGCCTTGGACAGGGAGGTGACCAGTAACCCCATTGTCACTCCGACAGAGCTCTAGAGTTCCTCTGTGTAGATGGGAGAAACTTCCAGAAGGAAAACCATCTCTGCAGCACTCCACCAATCAGGCCTTTATGGTAGATTGGCCAGACGGAAGCCACTCCTCAGTAAAAGACACATTACAGCCCGCTTGGAGTTTACCAAAAGGCACATTAAGACACTCAGACCAAGATTCTCTGGTTTGATGAAACCAAGATTGAACTATTTGGCCTGAATGCCAAGCGTCACGCCTGGAGGAAACCTCAACCATCCCAATGGTGAAGCATGGTCGTGGCAGCATCATGCTGTGTGGATGTTTTCAGCAGCAGGGACTGGGAGACTAGTCAGGATCGAAGCAAAGATGAACGGAGCAAAGTACAGAGGAAGAAAATGATTTAATCAATTTTAGAATAAGGTTGTAACGTAACAAAATGTAGAAAAAGTCAAGGGGTCTGAACATTTTCCGAATGCACTGTACATTGAACTGGACTGTGTTTAGATCAGTCGTGAGTAGATGCGCTTGTTTTGAGATCAAAGTGAGAGCTGAATATAGCCGCGTGTGCACATTTTGTTAATATCCTTTACTTGTTAGTGAGTTATTAGCCCAGTTATAGATCACTTGTAGTCAGCAATAGGGGAGTGATTGCTTCCTACAAGAACACAAATGTGTAAATTTCTAGACATCTTTGAAAAGCGAGTCAGTTAGAGCTTTTTTTTTGTATTTTGAGACAGACTTGATTAAGCTAAGTAGCCAATAGGCAGAGGGTACAGTAGCACGATGTGTCTGATCCTCTGTTATAATGTTATGGGAATAATAACAGCTATTTCCATGTTAAAATGTTATGGGATGCATTTTCTCCATTGTTTTTGATGGTTGGCCACTTTGGTAGGCCTACATTATGATCAAATAGCCTACAAGGCCACTGTTAAAACTGTAACTTAAAGTGGGTACATCAGTGTTCACAGTAAACTCACGCATAGAATTTTCACACAATTTGCGCTCAGCAGACCTGAAATTTGCTCAGTGCCGAAAATAATTAGAGGGAACATTGGTTACAGTTACTAAATCTATTAGTGAAACCACCTGTAGCTTGTAAAACAAACATCCCCTCAGTGACAGTGCTGTGTACCATGTGGCAGTGGCAAAGTACTATTTATAGAGCAGCTGAAATGTTTCTGCTGCTATTTTTGCAAAGCATACTACAGTTATGCAGCAGCGCGAGCAGAGCGGTGCGTTACATGCCAACTGGCTTTCTACGCATCTATCGCTTCAGAGGCAGGCTGGCTTGAACTAGGAGATGTGTTGCAGTAAGAGAATACTGTTTACAGTCACTCTATTTCAGTCAGTCTATCTCAGTCAGTCTATCTCTAATACGTGGATACTGTGGAGTCTGTCAGTCTGCATTGTAAACACAGAGTGTCACAGAGCGTTGTTCCAAAGTGTTTGGAACAGATTGTATCAAGACGCAGCAGGGTAGTGTACACTACAAGTATAGACAGAAAGGTTTTCAAGAGTTAGGTCAATAATCAAGTGGACTTTGTCCCAGAAGTGGGGTCATTAGCTGCACACATACATATACTCTCTAAGAACCATGGGTACAGTGAGGGGTTTTGCCAGGAACTAGGTAGCAGGTTGGTTGTAACGTTTCAGGTTGAACTATCACAGAAAACCTTGTGGAATTATTGACATCTCTTTGCAACAGGGTTTCACCCTGTCAGAGCAACAATGACGTCAAATGTGAAGCTGAGAAAAGTGGGTGTTCTAGACTATGACACACAAATCAAAGGTAAGGGAAATCCTTGTTACTGTTTTTACTCTCTAACATTACTCTACTGTACTGCTCATCTTTAATGTTTCTCTTCTCACCGCCCTCCGGTTGGTACAACATAGTTCTAGTTCCATGCATATCTGTCTAGTGACAGACTGAGTCCATATTAAATGCTTATTGACTGTAAACACATTGGACTCAATGGTACAACACAACCGTCACCTTCAGCATTTGGTTGAAGGTCTACATGTACAGGACATGGAAGTGTAGAACTCATTCACTATTCACAGTCAGTAAACAAAATGGAGGCATCCCTCTGTATATCACTCTCAACTTCCCTCTTTCTTTCTCTCTACCGCTCTCACGCTCTCTTTCTCCCCTCTCTCTCTCTCTCTCTCTCTCTCTCTCTCTCTCTCTCTCTCTCTCTCTCTCTCTCTCTCTCTCTCTCTCTCTCTCACTCTCCTGCTCCCACCCCAAGAGGTGCGTTGTCAGTTGTTGGACCAGTTGAAGGTGTTGGACCTGCAATTGGAGCAGAAATCTCAGCAGCTTCAGGACCTGACAGACTACCTGCGTAGACGCAGTGAGATAGAAGGGGAGTATGCACGCTCGCTTGACAAATTGTCCGAGAGGTTCACCTCCAAAATCAAAAGGTAAATTGCTCCAAGCTCTGTTTGTGCTATGTCTGTTAGTCCTATGGTCATTGAGTTGGCAAGACGTCACAAACAGATCTGGGATCAGGCTAGAGTTGAGATGGTCTTTGTGTCTCTGAATCCACTCTACAAATTACATGTTTCCCAGACACAGATTAAGCCTATTCCAGAACTAAAAACCAGTGTTTTTTAATTTTCCATTCTTGTAACTCTATGGTTAAACCATGTCTATGTTTAAACCATGGCCCGTTCCCTGTGCCTCTATCTTTCAGGAAGGAGCCCTGTAGTGGCCAGTCTGTGGCCCAGTGTTGGCTGGTGCTCTTGGCTCAGACCAGACAGGAGAGCAGAGACCACAGTGGTCTGAGTGAAATATGTAGGACCACCCTAACCGAGCCCCTTACTCACTGTCTGGACATCACACAGCGCCTGGCCAAGAGGGTACTGCTCCATCTTCATTTGATTCATTCAGCCAGGATAGTCCGCTCAGTAACATTTGCACTATTTTCCAGGGAGTCCTGGGGAGTCATATTCCTATGTCTAATCTGTATCTATCTCCATCTCTAATCTGTCTTTATCTCCATCTCTAATCTCTCTCTCTCTCTCCATCTCTAATCTGTCTCTATCTTTGCCTCGGCCTCTGTTTCATTCTCTAGTCATCTAACACATGTATTGGTTGATCTCTTTATTTCCAGAGTAAAGATGTCTGTACCCAGTTACAGGATGGTCTACTGAAAGTCACCACAGAGCTACAGACAGTAAGTCCAACATGTGTGGGAAACAGACACCAGTTATGAAACAAAGTATGGCATATTTTCTAAAATAGGAGACGGTGAGATGTAAAGTAGTCGTCTTGGTATTTGCATGATATGACGTGTTGATGAATGTTCTCTGTGTGTGTGTGTGCGTGTCTGCTTCAATGTTTGTGTGTTTCTCCTGGCTTGCAGGCATGGAGGACCTACTACCAGTACCATTCAGATTATGTGTCTGCAGAGGGAAAGCTGAAGGAAGCAGAGAAACAGAAACAAGGCGCTTCTAAGAAGATAGAGAAAGTAAAGAACAGCTCACATCCCTTTTTTCAAAATGTGTGTGTGTGCGCGTGTGTGCGTGCGTGCGCGTGCGTGCATGTAATGGCTCATTCCGATGTGTGTTTCCAGAGACAGTCTAAAGTGCAGGAGATTCAGCTGAAGTGCACCAAGGCTCGAAACGACTACCTCCTCAACCTGGCTGCAGCCAACGCTTCCATGAACAAGTACTATCTCCAGGACATCTCCTCACTCATAGATGTGAGTGGTGCTTCACAGCTGCTGTCTGGCGCCAATAGGGAAGACACTGGATTGTACTGAAAAGTACCAGCCATAATACACAATGACTGCAATGCAATGATGCAAACTCAGCGGCCTTGTGGTAAGAGTATCTGCCCTGAGATTGGAAAGATGGAAGTTTGATCCACGGCCGAGTCATATCAAAGATTGTAAAAATGGGATCCGAGGCGTCTCGGCCTGGCACTAAGCATTAAGGAGATAGATTAAGGGTAAGGCCCTGCGATAGACTAGCGTCCTGTACAAGGGGTGTACTTGTACATCACACTACAGAAACAAGAGATAGGCTCCTGCTTCTATGAGCCGTTCTGGCTCACACAAGCCAAGGTTTACTACAATACTTTACAATACAATGTGCATCCAACATGTTATCTACAAGCAGGGTTGGGGTCAAGTCCATTTAATTTAATTAAATTCAGGAAGTAAACTGAAAAACGCCATGAAAGTGACCCGGCAAGTAGTTTTGAACCTTTGGGTGCTTTTTGAATAGCCTTTCATGGGCAAAAATGTAACGCAATGCTCTTCAGCACAAAAATGTCAAAAAAGATGTCTGGCAGAAGTAAATTTGTCCACAAACACAAATATAATTTTAGATTTACGCTACCGGTCAAAGTTTTAGAACACCTACTCATTCAAGGGTTTTTCTTTCTTTTTAATATTTTATACATTGTAGAATAATAGTGAAGACAACAAAACTATGAAATAACACATATGGAATCATGTAGTAACCAAAAAAGTGTAAAACAAAATATATTTTATATTTGAGATTCTTCAAATAGTCCCCCTTTTCCTTGATGACAGCTTTGCACACTCTTGGCATTCTCTCAACCAGCTTCATGAGGCAGTCACCTGGAATGCATTTCAATTAAAAGTTAATTTGTGGAATTTCTTTCCTTCTTAATGCGTTTGAGCCAATCAGTTGTGTTGTGACAAGGTAGGGGGGTATCCAGAAGATAGCCCTATTTCATAAAAGACCACGTCCATATTATGGTAAGAACAGCTCAAATAAGCAAATAGAAATGACAGTCCATCATTACTTTAAGACATGGTCAGTCAATACAGAACATTTCAAGAACTTTGAAAGATTCTTCAGGTGCAGTCGCAGAAACCATCAAGGGCTATGATGAAACTGGCTCTCATGAGGACCGCCACAGGAATGGAAGACCCAGAGTTACCTCTGCTGCAGGATAAGTTCATTAGTGTTACCAGCCTCCAAAATTACTGCCCAAATAAATGCTTCACAGAGTCCAAGTAACAGACACATCTCAACATCAACTGTTCAGAGGAGACTGTGTGAATCAGGCCTTCATGGTCGAATTGATGCAAAGAAACCACTACTAAAGGACACCAATAAGAAGAAGAGACTTGCTTGGTCCAAGAAACTCGAGCAATGGACATTAGACTGGTGGAGATTTTTGGTTACAACCGCCGTGTCTTTGTGAGACATGGTGTGGGTGAACGGATGATCTCCGCATGTGTATTTCCCACCGTGAAGCATGGAGGAGGAGGTGTGATGGTGTGTGGGTGCTTTGCTGGTGACCCTGTCAGTGATTGATTTAGAATTCAAGGCACACTTAACCAGCATGGCTACCACAGCCTTCTGCAGCGATACGCCATCCCATCTGGTTTGGGCTTAGTGGGGCTGTCATTTGTTTTTCAACAGGACAATGACTCAACACACCTCCAGGCTGTGTAAGGGCTATTTTACTAAGAAGGAGAGTGATGGAGTGCTGCATCAGATGACCTGGCCTCCACAATCCCCCGACCTCAACCAAATTGAGATGGTGTGGGATGAGTCGGACCACGAAGTGCTCAAGTGCTCAGCATATGTGGGAACTCCTTCAAGACTGCATTCCAGGTTAAGCTGGACGAGAGAATGCCAAGAGTGTGCAAAGCTGTCATCAAGGCAAAGGGTGGCTGTTTGAAGAATGTTAAATATAAAATATATTTTGATTTGTTTAACGCTTTTTTGGTTTCTACATGATTCCATATGTGTCATTTCATAGTTTTTATGTCGTCACTATTATTCTACATTTACATTTACATTTAAGTCATTTAGCAGACGCTCTTAGTATAAAGAAAGAAAAACCCTTGAATGCGTAGGTGTTCTCAGAATTTTGACCGGTAGTGTACCTTATTTGACCGCATTTTCATGGATTTCTTGAAATAATCTTGAAGTCCATTCAAACGACCTGCATGACGTATTCCAATTCGCATTTTTCAGTTTGCTTCCTGAATTGACTATTGAAATGGATTTGACCCCAACCCTGCCTACGACATAAACACATCATCTTATCCCAGTGTCATCTCTCTGTGTCTCTCTCAGTGTTCAGATGTGGGCTACCACCTGTCTCTGTCCCGTGTGCTGTCGGCCTACCTGTCCAGCCGGTCCTGGGGTCAGCAGAACCTGAGTGTAGGGCTGCAGCAGCTCCAAAGTGCTGTGTCTGGACTGGACCAGAGTCAGGACAGAGACAACCTGCTACAGACACACACCAACACCTTCTGTCTGCCACTCCGCTTCCACTACCAGCCACACGACGGAGACCAGGTAGGGTGTGTGGGTTGTGTATCTCAACGTCACATGTCTTTGCTCCCACCTGTCTGATATCCCCTGATTATTCCCTGTCCCTGTTCCTCTCAGGTGTTTGAGGTGAGTGCAGAGCAGGAGATTAAGGGTGAGATGGAGACCAGGTTCCAACAGCTACAATCTAAACTCACCGGGTTCACCCAGGAAACGGAGGAGGTAAAGTCCAGTCCACCCAATCAATCAAATGTATAAAGCCTTTATCAACTGTTGTTATCAACACAAAATGCTTTACAGTAACCGGGCCATGACTCCCTCAAAAGCTTAAAATCGACCTTGTAGTGGATAAGATGGATTCCAATATATTCACTACACACTTTCTCCCTCCTAGGCAGATAAGACTCTACGGGCAGCCCGCGTTACCCTGCTGGAAGGTATCAGTGATGATGACCTAGATCCTCCACCCTCCAGCAGCCAGACCCAGGGCTCCCAGGTCCATCTTCAGTCCCCGTCTCAGAGCCAAGGTCAGGGGGGAAGCAATGAAAGCCTGACCAGCAGCAGTAGCAGACCTAATCTGGCCAGACGCAGAGCCAACCTGCAGGAGACTGAGATCCTCTACTGTACTGTGAGTCATTATTAAACTGACTTACACATAAGGGTCAGGCCAAAAGGAGTGCACTATAATAGTGGGGGTTACGGTAATGATGAAAATGAAATACAAGGAAATGACGGTGGAGGTGATGATGATGATGACAATGACGATGATGATGACTTTTTTGAATTGTGTTTGATTCTTCTCTCAGAAAGTGAAGGAGTATCTCTGTAAAAGCTCTCTGGTATCCAAACTACAGGCTAAACATGATCTGCTTAAAGTGGCTGTAGAGAAAGGTACAGCACTAACCACTTCTACAAGCTTGGGACAATAACTTTCTATCTGCATTTTTGTCCAAATGTAGTTATTGACATAGCCTTGTTCTGTTCAATGGTCTCTACTTATACAGTACTCTAAATGCCCCAATTTATGTTGTAAAGTTCAAAAGAATACAAGAACAAAAATAGCGGACACCATTTAAACCCAATGAGGGTTCGGAACATTAAAGGCAGAATCCTATTTTTTCAGATAGAACCTTATAGTTCCAAGCTCTCGAATACACACACAACAGTTCGGCATGACTTTGTAGTATAGCCTCATATACAGTACACTCATTGTTGTTCCTTAATTGCCCAAGTGTCATTTTGGCTCTTCATTTCCTATAATACAGCTGTTACAGCTATCCTAATTGTTGCTTTTTCTTCCCTTCCTAGCTGAATCAACCAATGGTCATCAAGCCAGGTAGAGTTACATTCCTCTGTAAGACCTTTATGACTGCCTCATAAGAGTAACATAACAGTTTAGGGCACTGTCTTATAGTCAACTGACTAGTGTGTCTTCTCCCCCCTGTAGAGAAAACTCCAGGAAGTGTGTTCGTGTAAGGATGAAGGGTCAACCTAGCATCCATTTCACCCACAAACTCTTCACTGGAGACATGCTCTCGTTCATACAGGTACCAGCCTACTGTTGCTGTCTGTCAACATCTCATTCTCCTCCTTAGTATCCTGATTTCAATAAACTTCTCCCAATATTCCCAGGCATCGGGCCAAGAGATCCCAGTGGTTGTGGAAAGCTGCATTCGCTTCATCAACCTCAATGGTGAGCCATTATTGTGCATGTTTGGTGCATATTGATACTGTATATTACAAACAGCTAATGGACTGTATCTATGAAGGTATTCATGTCTGTCTGTCAATCAATCCTAAACTGTAGGTCTCCACCATGAGGGTATCTTCAGAGTACCAGGGTCTCAGGCCGAGGTCAACAGTCTGAGAGATGCGTTTGAGAGAGGTAGGCCTGTCTGCTGTCCCTGTCTGCACGTTGGCATTTATTGGAATGAATCTTGTCCGGGAGGCAGCTCTGCAGGGTGGTCACTAGGATTTTAAACCTAACCCTAATCTTAACCACACTGCTAACCTTGTCTAACCCTAACATTAATTGTTTGTTTTTATATGATATAGCCAATTTTGACTTTGCGGCTAGCCCATCTGGCAGAAACCGCTCAGTGCTGCCTCCAGGACAATATTCATCCCAATAAACATCAACCTGCTCCTTGCCTGCTGCTCTAGCTGCATCTAGTACAGACCTGGGTTCAAAGTATCTGTTTCAGATCATTTGTCTTTACTGGATTAAGCTGGCATTGTGGTAAATGTAACCAATGGTACAGTCCCAAAACTGCAAGCTCAGGCAGGCTCAATTGAACAGTCAGAGTATTTAGATAGAAAGTTAATATTATTTTAACCTAGGTCTGGTGTCTATGGAAGCCGTAGTCCAGTGCTGTAGTATTGATCATTAATAATGTTGGGCAATGTGCCCTTGGTGTTCCCTGTAGGAGAGGACCCCCTGGCAGACAGCAGGTGTGACATGGACTTAGTTGCAGGAATACTGAAGCTCTACTTCAGAACCCTGGAGAACCCTCTCTTCCCTCAGGACAGCACCACTCAGCTCCTGGAGTACGCAGGTAAGTGTGTGCATGGGGGGTTGGGTGTATGTATGTATGTGTGAGGGTGGGGAGTGGGGGTTGTTTGAGTGTGTGCGTGTGCATTGGGTAGCTTTTCATATGCTTTTCCTTAATCTTTCTCCTTGTTGCACCCAACCCTTCCAGAGATTGACAACGAGACAGAGAGAGCAGCTAAACTCAAATCGGTCATCTCCTCCTATCCGCCACCTGTCATCATCGTCATGAGATACCTCTTTGCATTCCTCCATCAGTAAGTATCTTTGTTCTATTTCTAAAACATTGTCCACAAACAAACACTTATTTGGGATTTCTTTACTGTCATTGTCAAGAGGAACTAACCATACACTTACCACAAAGCCCTTGCAAATGTCAGTATTGCAAAGAAAACCCTCTGTTCAAAGAAGAGAGAAGCAGCCATTTGATGAGATAGGCGCTTTTCTAAAACACAGTTAGGTTGCGTCCCAAATGGCACCCTATTCCCTATATAGGCTCTGGTCAAAAGTTGTGCACTACACTTACAAAAAAAGGGTTCCAAAAGGGTTCTTCGGCTGTCCCCATAGGATAACCCTTTTTGGTTCCAGGTAGAATTATTTTTGGTTCCAGGTAGAACCCTCTGTGGAAAGGATTTTTCATGGACCCCAAAAGGATTCTACCTGGAACCAAAAAGAGTTCTTCAAAGGGTCAGCGAGCCATTTGGTTCAGCACTAAGAGCTTGAACTGTGAAATTTCAGCTGTCTTATTATGTTATTCTTATTCTTCTTGCCCTCTTCTCTCTTTCTCTCTTTCTCTCTCCTTCCCTCTTTCCCCCTCTTCTTCTCTCTTTCCCTCCCTACCTCTCTTTCTCTCACTCTCTCTCCCTCCCCTCACTCCCCCTCTCTCTCTATCTGTCTCTTTCTCTCTTTTCCCTCTCCCACACTCTCGCTCTACCTCCCTCCCTCTTTCCCTTTGCTCTCCTTTCTATCTCCCCCCTCTTCCCCCAGTGTATCCCAGTACAGCGATGAGAACATGATGCAGCCCTATAACTTAGCCGTGTGCTTCGGCCCCAGTCTGGTGCGAGGGTTGCAGGATGAGGATGTTGTTACTCTGCAGCCTCAGATCAACTCTCTGGTGAAGGGCATCATTTTGCAGCACGAGAGCATCTTCCCCAGCCCGGCCGAGCTACAGGGACCGGTGTATGAGAAATGCATGACGCTGGAGCAAGACGATTGGTGACAGAAAACACATAGATAAATGGACAGCGACCTAGACAAACATACACGCAAGCACATACTCAGGCACATACACTTGATGTTGATTGTCTGTGTTTATTTTGCAGTGAGGAGGGAGAAGGGGATTCAGAAATCCTCAGTAAAGGTGAGAAGGGCCCGGCTGCTAACTTCATGTGTGTTTGAGAATCAGTCATTTGACACAGGGATATTGTTTTTCCGTCTATCCTTTATGAGAAACATTAACCGAAATCTTGATTGATGTGCATTGTCCCAGTCAAAAAAATGTAATAACTCTTTGTGATCCAGAGTCAGAGTCAAAGGGAGAGCGATCTCGATCCAATAGCAGCTGCAGTTCCAGACAATCCACAGCAGGTGGGAGTGTGTCCCTTGGAGAAAAGTTCACCATACAGATCCCCATGGCTCTACATGGCAGGCCCCGCTCCCCCCGCTACATACGCAAAGAGTAAGTACTGTCGTGTAATCAAACTTGTCTGTATGTGAGTAAAATAGCTACTAACGGTGTATCTTCATGAAGGCACATGTATTGCTTACATCAAGTTGCTTCACATTACAAGCCACATGAGAGAGAAAGATGCTTTCCTCACGAACCGCTACATTCCCACAGGCCCTCATTAGCATATGCCCAATCAGGATGCAATATTCAGAACACCACATCTTCCCTTTTCAGAGAACAAAGATTAGACTTCCTTTGTCTCAATAGACCTCAAGAGATTATTTTTGCTCTTATGTCAGTAGGTCTGTTACTGCCTAGTTATTCTAGAACGTTTCTACATAGTCATGAACATCAAATATTTTCTGTAAACTTTAACCCAAAATGTCTAATTTCTTTAAACACAAATCTACCCCACAGGTAAGTTAGAACTGTAACAACTTGACAGCTGTTGTTTTATCTGATTTATTTGTTTTAACTTTGAGCTCAGTCTTTTGTTCTTGATGCTCTGGCTTATAAATCCAGTCCTTAAGGTTTACCTATTGCTCGCCCAGACCTTGCTCTGGGTGTAAAAGGTACAATGCAGAGTGTCGGAGTGGTGAAGACACTTGAATCTTCTCCTGCGTAGCGTTGTTGTTCTCAGGTACTCAGGTCCATCCATAGGGATGAGGTGATGTCTGTTTCTGCGGAGTGAGGACATCATTTTGTAAGGCTGATGGAATGACAAGTCTTGTTCCTTTAAACACAAGACCGTCGTGCACTGTGAGAAAAGCTCGTTCTGCCCAGTACAGTTTCAGCGGTCCTTCGCATCCGCTGAACTCAGACCATCCTTCCTGACACATTGTCATGATGTTTAAGCACACACTGTCGGCTTAGATTTGTTCTCTCAGATTGTCCGTGTAGGAAACACTCGCTGGAAGCTGTTCCATGATGGCAGCCACATATGTATTTGTGCTCTCCATGTGCTTCTTTTCTGCAGCAGTAGCTTTTGCTTTGACTGGCGTACGTGACAGCGTGTCTGCAGTCCACAGACTCTTTCCACTGACATGAGCAATCTTGTAGGAATAACTCATAGATCTCATCCTGAAGCGTTGGATTGGTGGAGGAAGGGTGTCCAAGGGTTGGTTCCCCAGAAAGCTCAGGAGCGGTTTGTGATCAGTTTCCAGCTGAAAGTGTTTACCGATGAAAAGGTCTCTGAAACTTTCACATGTCAATGTCAGCCCCAGGGCTTCTTTTTCCATTTGAGCGTATCTCTGCTCGGTCGTTGTGAGAGGCCAGGAAGCGTAGGCAACGGGTCTCCATTCCTCGCTCTTCTTCTGCAGCAGCACTGCTCCTAGTCCGTAGGAAGACGCATCGACTGACACTTTGATCTCTTTGTTTGGGTCGTACAGGGCTAGCACGGGTGTGGATGTCAGCTCCTCCTTCAGCTCTTTGAATGGTTTTCTTTGAGAGTAGGTCTCTGAAAGGTTTGTCCTTTTTTGCTAGCAGAGGGATGAACTTTAACAGTTGGTTCACAAATCCTAGAAAACTCTGTCGCTTGCTGATGTTGGATGGCTCCGCACTTCATGACAGCCTCTGTCTTTGTTGGGTCGGGCTGTACTCCTTAGTCCGAGATAATGTGGCCCAGGAACTTCACTTCCTCCTTTGACTGGTCACATTTGTCCATGTTCAGAGTTAAGCCGGCTTTTTCCATCTTCTGCAATGCAGCATGAAGTCTTGCATCATGCGCTTCCTGAGTTTGGCCCCAGACCAACAGATCATCCATGTGACAGACCACACCTTCCTGGCCTTCAGTGACCTCGGTCACCATTCTGTTCTGGAAGTGTTCAGGTGCTGAAGCGATGCCAAAAGGCAGACTGTTGAAGTAGTAACATACGAAAGGTGTGATGAAGGTTGTTAGCTTAACTGACTCCTCGGCTAGCGGGATCTGCCAGAAGCCCATGTTCGGTTCGAGTGTGGAAGATCTTCGCCCCGGCTAGTGAGCCAAAGTTCTGCTCGACAGTTGGAAGTATGTATTTTTCTCTACACACTGACTCATTGAGACTGGTGAAATCAACACATATCCGCATGTCCCTCTTCTTCTTTGGGACAACCACCGTGCCGGCGCACCAGTCCGTGTGCTCCTCCGCTCTGGTGAAAACCTTTCCTGCGCTCTAGCTCATTCTTGAATTTTGTCAGCCGGGTTTCAGCTTGATGTTATTTGGTTATTGTACTGTGCCAAGACCGCTGCACAGCGTTGGATAGCTTTTTTTCAGTGTGTAAATCAATGTTGTGGAGTCGAGCAACTAGCTCAAGCTTTGTGATCGCTGGTCTGCCTAGTAAAGCTGTGTAGATCTCTGAGGACATACACCTCCTCCAGTGTCTCCTTTTCTCCCTTTCCTAGAACCAGACGTGTGACGCTGATCACATCCAGCGGCGCTCTTCCTGGTCCTAGCAGAGGTTTTGTTGGTTTTTGCAGAGCTGGCTTGCTGGTTCCCGTTGAAAATGTGATTGAACACATTGTATGGGATAACAGTCTCACCGGCACAAGTGTCTGTTTTGAATTTCACATTTCTGTTCATCACTTGAATGTCAATCGTCCATAGGTCACCTCCTGATTTTATTGTTCCTAGGAAAATGCTATCATCTTCTTCTTGAATCTCGTTTAGGGCTTTTGATGACATACACACACGTTGGTAATGCCATTTCGTCCCCACAGGAGTGACACACTATTTCATTATCTGCACACTGTGATCTTGGATGTGCAGGGATTTTGCCACAGTTTTGACACTGACTGCTTTTTGTCATTAGCATTTTCATGGCTAGCTTTCTCACGCTGGAATTTCTGTGTCCACTGGCTGCCTTTCTGCATAACTCTATCCACTGAGCATGCCTCTTTTGTTGTTACTGTGTCACCTCGCAGGCAACTTTGATGCTGTTTCACTTCTTCAGTCTTGCCATCTCAATGACTCTCTCTAGTGTGAGATCTTTATCTAGCTGCATACGTTCTGACAGATGCACGTCTGCTAACCCAATGACTAGCCTGTCTTTAATTAGTTCATCATACAAAAGTCCATAGTTGCAATATTCTGCTAGGGCATATCTGTGACAAAATAATCCACTGTTTAATTTTCCCCCGGTCTCCACATGTTAAAGCGATCTCGCTCATAGATCACATTATTTTTCACAATAAAGAATGCATGAAATCTGTCTCTTATTTGTCCATACTGTTTTTGCTCGAGTTCGTTTAGGTTTAGACCCTTCAAAACGTCCTCTCTCATACAGTACATGAGAGTGTTTAGCTGGTTCTCCTCGATAGATTTGTGAAGATTCTCCAGCAATGTCTTCCATGCTGATTAGCCTCCTCGATTCTCTTCCCAAAAGTTTTCAACCAGGTACTGTAAGCTAAACTCTGTTAGTAACTCGTTCTAGTCCACTTCGAACACCATGTCGTGTAATCAAACGTGTCTGTATGTGAGTAAAATAACTACTAACGGTGCATCTTTATGAAGGCACATTTATTGCTAACTTCACGTTGCTTCACATTACGAGCCACATGAGAGAGAGATATGCTTTCCTCGTGAACCCCTACATTCCCACAGTATATGGCCAATCAGGATGCAATATGCAAATAACACCACAAGTACCATCAAAGATATTTCACCTATTACTGTGGTACCTGTACCACTGAGACTTTAAACCACATTGTAGCCCAGTGGCGGTCAGTGCCGTTTAAGATGAGGGAGGAATCATTTTTTTCATGAGCATGGCCTTTTTTCTATTACAGCATATTGGATGACTGTCATTCAAATTCCATTCACCCAGTTCAATGTAACAGTGATACGTTTAGGCTACTATATGATACTCAAATTTTCCCTATACCCATCATGAGGTTGCTATAACCTAGCCTATGAATGAAGTTTACAACGTAGTCGCACACAGGTCGAGGGAAATTTGAGGTGACAGACAGTGACACATTCAATACCGCCTTGCACACTCTTGCCTGCGTCTAGATGATATAGGGTGTAATCATTAATCCAACCATTATAAACGAGAGTTTCTATTGGACAAATTCAGGTATGTTTATCCCAATTTTGTCCCGTTTGCTTCCGTTTAAGAAAAGTTTTTCAACAGAATCAGCGGAATGAATACCCAGTTCACTTTCATAGCAGCCAGATTGTATTCCTTCTCGCATCTATGTGATCTCCACCTCTCACCTTTTCCCTTCGCTTGTGGACTTCAATGCACAACACATCAGCTGTATGTGACCAGGCGAATAAACCTTTCCAAGCCAAACTATATCATAACCGCTACACACAGCCTACATCATTGTCACCATGTTAGCTAAAGTAACATCCTAGTCAACATAGATAATAGAACTAACTCGTTAGTAAACTCGCTACAATCATGCAGTAACGTTACAGTGTACAGTCAGTAAGCAGTTTAGCACTTACAACGGCGGGCCCCAGAGGCAATAAATTAGGAAAACCTTGACTTTGAAGAGATACAGTGTTGCGTTGGATAGTCATAGCCAGCTAGCTTTCATAGCAGCCTCTGTTTGAGCAGGGTGTTTGAGTAGGCTAAACTACCTAGCTGCATTTGCAAAGTAAGTGAAACTGAAAGTGAAAAAAATTCATGAAATCTCTCTTTCGCTCTCGCTTTTCCTTCATTTAGGAAGAAATTAATTTGTTAACTGTTCAACTATTGTCTTTCTCTCTCTTTGACTCAACCTCTCACCACATTTTATGCACTGCAGTGCTAGCTAGCTGTAGCTTATGCTTTCTGTACTAGATTCATTCTCTGATCCTTTGATTGGGTGGACAACATTTAAATTAATGTGCAAGAGCTCTGATCGGTTAGAGGATGTCCCCCGGAAGTTGTCATCATAATTACTGTGTAAGTCTATTGAAGGGGGTGAGAACCATGCCTCCTAGGTTTTGTATTGAAGTCAATGTACCCAGAGGAGGACGGAAATAGCTGTCCACCGGCTACACCATGGTGCTACCCTACAGAGTGCTGTTGAGGCTACTGTAGACCTTCATTGCAAAATAGTGTGTTTTAATCAATTATTTGGTGACTATATATGTGATTATATTTAGTATAGTTTTATCTAAAAAGGATAACTGTTTAAATGTTGTATTTGTATGAAATTCACTGAGGAGGATGGTCCTCCCCTTCCTTCTCTTAGGAGCATCCACTGCTGTAGCCATAACTTTGGTAGTAATATGTACCATCTACTCTGATATTCACAGGGTATTTTGACTTGTTATTGTTGTATTGTTTTAGCACTCATTGTCATAAATTGTAGTGACCTAAATAAGCTTAAGCGGGGGAACTGAAATTCTGAAATTCTCTCTCCCATCTCTCTTTCTCTCTGTTTTTCACAGAGCCCAGGACCTGTCATCCAGTGAAGATAGAACAGTTCAGGTTGACAAGGTCTGACATGTTTTTCATTAAGCTAATATTTAATATTTTATTTCTGTAATTACCGGCAGCAGCTGTTGCAATTACTGTTGTCATTTTTGAACTCACTAAGCGTGCATAATAAGAGGTTTGCGACCACGCTAGAGGGAGTCCACTCCAGTCCAGTGAAGAGAAACATCTCTGTCCTCTATTCTTCTCTTTTTTTCTTCCCTTCATCATTGTCCCCCTCCTCTCCTCCCGTATTCCCTCTTTTCATCTCACAGGAGGTCTGCCGCCAGATGAGCTCTGTCTTCAAGGAGCTTATTGCTCGACAATCATTCCCTCCTCCATCCTCCTCCACCCCCTCGGTCACCTCATCCCGCTCTTCCCAACCTCCTCCAGAGCAGAAGAAAGGAGGGGTCGGGCGCAGAAGGGAAAGACCTGTTTAGATCTGACCAACTGGACTGGTAAAAAGAGAGAGGGGACCAGAATGAATTAATGGCTAGATGGATGAATAAATGAATGAGAGGGTATGAAAGGAAGGAGAGAGACGAAAGAGACGAGAGACTTAGATGAGATGACACAGTGTAGGATGACAGGTTGTGACAGCAGCCTTTGACAGTGGGATTACAGATGGCTGGGTTACAGGAACCGCAGTCAGTTCACTGTACTGTATGAGTCTGCTCAGACAGCAGCCTTCATTGTGAAGCCTGTGAATGGACAGTCACAGACAAAAGGGTTTGACTCCTACTGTGAAGCCTTTTGTTCGTGTGTTTGATACAACACACCCCAATGACCCCCACTCTGATTTTCACTGTAGGGCTGTGTCCATATTCTCCACACTTTTCCCAAAGTGTGCACTTGCACACTCCACGCCATGGATTTGAAAAGCATTGGATGGTATGCATTAAGGGGATTCTTGCTATTGCAAGTGGACAGACAGGTTTTGATTCCCACTGTGAAGCCTTTTTTTGGTTAGCCTGATCCCAGATCTGTATCTGGGACCAGGCTGTGTTTGATAGAACCCCAGTGACCCCAGTGCCAATGCTACACAGTCAATGGCAGGTTTTGAGTTGCTATATCATAACTTATTTTACCCACAATGACTTGGAATGTACACTATTATCAGTGCTGTTTGTATTCTATGCTCTTGTGGTTATGGGCCTATGGAGGCCCTCTATGCCCAATGTGTGCAATGCCAACACCAAGACAAGCGCTCACTATCTGATTTGGTCAGTTCACGGTTCATGTTTGGGTAGGCCTATAATTATGAACATTCAACGGCCATATGGTCTTTGAGATCCTATAAGACATATGTTCTAACAACCTTTATCAGATGAGATGTACATTTTAACATTTTACCAGCAAGATCTCCTGTCTGTGATTGAGTCATTGAGCTACTGATAACGATGAACCTTTAAATGTTGTATTGCTATTTTTATATAGTTTTCTGGATCTGATGATTGTTTGAATAAATGTTTTTGTTGAATTAGTTCAGAATTTCCCATGTTACTGTAGGTCTGTACTTCACATTGTACTGGATACTGAGAAGATATTTGCAGTTAGACATTTGCTCACTAGATGGCAACACCAACTCACAGAGAGGATGCAGTATGTTTGTGTCCTATGTTGTAGGAGTACTGTATGTTCTAGATGGGGGAAACTAATGGGACGTGGCTGACGTGCAACTGATATTTCATTTCTGAATTGGTTAAAATTAGGTTAGGGTTTGGGTTTGGGAAGATTCCGTTTTTAGGTTTGGGCTAGTCATGCTGTCAATGGGAAGCTGGACAGAAAGGTCAGCTGTAGTCTGTCCCATTCTTGAAATGTCCTGCACTGTTTTCAGCACACTGTGCTCCAACAACATATGCATCCCATTATTAGCTGTTTGACAAGGAGAAATGACATGATGTAATCACTGTGACTCTTACACTGTAATTATCTGCATTTGGGATTAGGAAACGGCACAGGCTTGAAACACTTTGAGCAGCAGAGAAAGTGTGAAACGTTGCAGGAAGTCTTCGTCAAGACAAACACATTGTGAAACGTTGCAGGAAGTCTTCGTCAAGACAAGGCATGTGGCAAACCTGCAGAACACTATCTGCAGCAGATAGTAGCCTAGTGGTTAGAGTGTTGGGCTAGTAACTGAAAAGGTGCAAGTTCAAATCCCCCAGCTGACAAGGTACAAATCTGTCGTTCTGCCCCTGAACAAGGCAGTTAACCCACTGTTCCTAGGCCGTCATTGAAAATAAGAATTTGTTCTCAACTGACTTGCCTAGTTAAATAAAAATATCTAGCTAGCTGAACACACATAATTATTTTTTTTAAATTTATTTTAAAGAACCACCAGTCAGGAGGATACAGACAGCTCATTATACCGAAAAATTGACATATATATATTTTTTTATATATAGAATAATCATAATGATTATGGCTCTAGATCGCAGGAAAAATCGGGTTCTGGTGAAAGATGCTACATTTCCGGCACAATGTACACAGAGGTACTGTCCCAGCCATCACAGTCACTCCGCCCCTGTGGTTCTTTCGTGCCCTGCAGTCCGAGAGGACAGAGACCCCTGTCCAATTCATCATGGCTCCATACACACTCAGATTGCACAACTGATGTACAACACATTCGACACAACAGTTGGGATACAACAGAGAGTTTTTCACAAAAGCTTCGCCGAGACACCGCACAATGGTTGTGTAATCATTTTTGCACAGACAAACTCTCAGTTGTATCACAACCATTGTTTGAAACATGGTGTATATCAGGTGTACAACGGGGCCAGACGTACTGTCTAAACAATCACTTTCACTCCGCCCCTTTGGTCCTTCTCTTCCATGCAGTCAGAACGGACAGAGACCCCTGACCCCTGAGATCCACTGTTGGCCAATTCCCCAACTGTTTGGATTCTGTGGGAAGATTGTTCTCTGTGATTTATTCATCTGCATATTGAATGAAGAAACGTGTTTATGGAGCGATTTCATGTAAGAAGATTTAATGTAAGGTACATAGGGAGCGCTGCGCTGGGGAGCGACTGAAGGACTGGATGAGTGATATATGGTGTGTGAAGTGGGTCGGGAATTACCCTCCAGTGAATTTTGGCTCTATCGCCATCTCCATCACATATTTGGCCCGCAAAGACCTGAAGTTGGCTTATACACTCTTTTGCGTTTCTTTCGTTTGTCGTTTAAGATTGATGTTATGAGTACATCCTCTCCAGGCCAGTTTGCTCAAACTTACCCCACTCAATTTCCTTGTGTGTGTGTGTGTGTGTGTATGTACTCAATACTCTCTCTCTCTTGCTCTCTCTCCTTCATTTTAGATTGATGTCTCTGCTCAATACTCTCTCACCCCCCTCTGACTGTTCACCCCAACACATTCCCCATGTTCTCCCTCAAGCTCTTAATCACTGCATCATGCTCCCTGCGGTCCTTCCCCCAGTCCCCCCTCTTCCCCCTCTCCTCCATCGCTCTCTCTCCACCATACCTCCCATGTTGTTTTCCCTAATGCTGGTCAGTTCTCCCTGCGCTGAGCTCTATCCCCTGATCCCCCCCATAACTCCACCTCTCCCCTCTATCTCCCCATACCTTCTCAACCTCTCCCCTCTCCCCATACCTTCTCAACCTCTCCCCTCTCCCCATACCTTCTCAACCTCTCCCCTCTATCTCCCCCATGCCTTCTCAACCTCTCCCCTCTCCCCATACCTTCTCAACCTCTCCCCTCTATCTCCCCCATGCCTTCTCAACCTCTCCCCTCTATCTCCCCCATGCCTTCTCAACCTCTCCCCTCTATCTCCCCCATACCTTCTCCACCTCTCCCCTCTATCTCCCCATACCTTCTCAACCTCTCCCCTCTATCTCCCCCATGCCTTCTCAACCTCTCCCCTCTATCTCCCCCATGCCTTCTCAACCTCTCCCCTCTATCTCCCCCATACCTTCTCCACCTCTCCCCTCTATCTCCCCCATACCTTCTCCACCACTCCCCTCTATCTCCCCCATGCCTTCTCAACCTCTCCCCTCTATCTCCCCCATGCCTTCTCAACCTCTCCCCTCTATCTCCCCCATGCCTTCTCAACCTCTCCCATCTATCTCCCCCATACCTTCTCCACCTCTCCCCTCTATCTCCCCAATACCTTCTCGACCTCTCCCCTCTCTCTCCCCATACCTCCTCGGCCTCTCCCATCTATCTCCCCCATACCTTCTCCACCTCTCTCCTCTCTCTCCCCATACCTTCTCCACTTCTCCCCTCTATCTCCCCCATACCTTCTCAATCTCTCCCTTCTATCTCCCCAATACCTTCTCGACCTCTCCCCTCTATCTCCCCCATACCTCCTCGATCTCTCCCCTCTATCTCCCCCATACCTCCCCTCTATCTCCCCCATACCTTCTCCACCTCTCTCCTTTATCTCCCCCATACCTTCTCCACCTCTCCCCTCTATCTCCCCATACCTTCTCAACCTCTCCCCTCTATCTCCCCATACCTTCTCAACCTCTCCCCTCTATCTCCCCCATGCCTTCTCAACCTCTCCCCTCTCTCCCCATACCTTCTCAACCTCTCCCCTCTATCTCCCCCATGCCTTCTCAACCTCTCCCCTCTATCTCCCCCATGCCTTCTCAACCTCTCCCCTCTATCTCCCCCATACCTTCTCCACCTCTCCCCTCTATCTCCCCCATACCTTCTCCACCTCTCCCCTCTATCTCCCCCATGCCTTCTCAACCTCTCCCCTCTATCTCCCCCATGCCTTCTCAACCTCTCCCCTCTATCTCCCCCATGCCTTCTCAACCTCTCCCATCTATCTCCCCCATACCGTCTCCACCTCTCCCCTCTATCTCCGCAATACCTTCTCGACCTCTCCCCTCTCTCTCCCCATACCTCCTCGGCCTCTCCCATCTATCTCCCCCATACCTTCTCAACCTCTCCCTTCTATCTCCCCAATACCTTCTCGACCTCTCCCCTCTATCTCCCCCATACCTCCTCGATCTCTCCCCTCTATCTCCCCCATACCTCCCCTCTATCTCCCCCATACCTTCTCCACCTCTCTCCTCTATCTCCCCATACCTTCTCCACTTCTCCCCTCTATCTCCCCCATACCTTCTCAACCTCTCCCCATACCTTCTCCACTTCTCCCCTCTATCTTCCCCATACCTTCTCCACCTCTCCCCTCTATCTCCCCATACCTTCCTCTCTCCCCGTACCTCCCTCTCTCTTAATGATGGTTCATGCTGCCACACTCTTTCCCTCTTTCTCCTCCCTCACTCCTATCTCTTTCCCCTATACCACCCTCTCTCCCCATACCTTCTCTCTCCCCATACCTTCCTCTCTCCCCGTACCTCCCTCTCTCTTAATGCTGGTTCGTGCTCCTGCACTCTTACCCTCTTTCTCCTCCCTCATTCCCATCTCTTTCCCCTAAACCACCCTCTCTCCCCAATCTCTTCCTCTGTCTCTCCCATAAATCTTCCCCCCTAATGTCCCTGTGGTTGAGCCGGAGCTAGCATGTGATTCATGTGGTCGGAACTCATGCTTGATGATCTGTAGAGAGAAAGAGCTTTAAAAGAGAACAGACACCTGATGGAAAGGTTGCGAGCTCTCTCCATGTGTTATCATTCAATAGACCAACAGGGATTGAGCCCATAACCCCTTCAGCAGAGCCACTGGAGTTGCCTGGGAAACAAATCAAGCAGGTTAGTGTGGATTTCATTTCAGCCATTTTATTAATTACAGACAGACTTCCCTACTCTTTCCCTCCCCTCTGTCGATCTCTCTCTCTGCCTTCCATCGCTCTCTCCTGTCGCTTTCCTTTCTCTCTCCTTTGTCGCTCTCTCTCTGCCTTCCATCGCTCTCTCCTGTCGCTTTCCTTTCTCTCCTCTGTAGCTCTTTCTGGCCATCTCCTTGGTCTGACCAGAGGCCCAAATACCCTTCGTTGTCCTCTCCCACCCTTGTGGCAAATTTATATCCTGTCTCTCTCAATCTCTCTCTCTCTCTCAGTCCTCTCTCCTCATATCTCCCTCCTGTCTCTGTCATCCTCTTGTATTTGAAAACCGACTCCTTTCTTCCATGACAAACTAAGTGTTGGTTTTAGAGGTTGACCCTAACAGTGAGATATGGAAATGATATTCAACATGATGATGTTAGTTGACATAACTCTTGCTCTCTTGTGACACCCTCCGGCTATATCTCCTCATTTCTCCCTCTGTTTATCTATCGTAATCCAAGTTCGTACAGGTCATTTCCCTTATATTCAGGCCATAAATTAGTAGGCGTGAATGTGTGAGTTTGTTTGTGCACATGGCTGTGTGTGTGTGATTGCGTTCCAGTTCTTCCCTTCCTGTGTGTGTGTGTGTGTGTGTGTGTGTGTGTGTGTGTGTGTGTGTGTGTGTGTGTGTGTGTGTGTGTGTGTGTGTGTGTGTGTGTGTGTGTGTGTGTGTGTGTGTGTGTGTGTGTGTGTGTGTGTGTGTGTGTGTGTTCCTTCGTTCTAATTTTGATCTTCTCTCACTACTCAAAGAACGCAGCTCTCCAGGTGATAGTAATCAATCGGGCTGTCTGGTCAGGCCTTTGCCCACCACAGCTGGCTCCAGTCATTTGCTGCTCTGTTAGTAGGCCTGTTCAGAGCCATATGGTTTAGGTACATTACAATACGTCAGGGGTCAGCTATTCCCTCCATCACTTAACTCCTAGTGTCTGCTGCAGTACAGTTTTTATTTTTGGCCCTACAGATGTAGGATTTTAATTCGATCACACTGTTGCAGGATAACTTTTCTGCAATGCTGTCAAATTAATTATGTACTTGCTGTACTGTAAGTCGCTTATGATAAAAGTGTCTGTTAACTTCTTATGGCTGGGGGCAGTATTGAGTAGCTTGGATGAATAAGGTGCCCAGAGTAAACTGCCTCTTACTCAGACCCAGTTGCTAATATATGCATATTATTAGTAGATTTGGATAGAAAACACTCTGAAGTTTCTAAAACTGTTTGAATGATGTCTGTGAGTATAACAGAACTCATATGGCAGGCAAAAACCTGAGAAAAAATCCAACCAGGAAGTGGGAAATCTGAGGTTTGTAGTTTTTCAACTCATCGCCTATTGAATATACAGTGGGATATTGGTCATATTGCACTTCCACTAGATGTCAACAGTCTTTAGAACCTTGTTTGATGCTTCTACTGTGAAGGAGGGGGGAATGAGAGCTCTTTGAGTCATGGATCTGGCAGAGTGCCATGAGCTGACCAAGCGCGTTCGCGTGAGAGTTAGACCTGCGTTCCATCGCATTTCTACAGACAAAGGAATTCTCCGGTTGGAACATTATTGAAGATTTATGTTAAAAACATCCTAAAGATTGATTCTATACTTCGTTTGACATGTTTCTACGAACTGTAATATGACTTTTCGTCTGAACTTTCGCATGGACTTGCCTGCGCGTCGTGAGTTTGGATTGTGTACTGAACGCTCAAAAAAAAGGAGGTATTTGGACATAAACGATGGACTTTATGGAACAAATCAAACATTTATTGTGGAACTGGGATTCCTGGGAGTGCATTCTGATGAAGATCATCAAAGGTAAGTGAATATTTATAATGTTATTTTTGACTTCTGTTGACTGCACAATATGGCGGATATCTTTTTGTCTTGTTTGGGCTCTGAGCGCTGTACTCAGATTATTGCATGGTTTGCTTTTTCCGTTAAGCTTTTTTGAAATCTGACACAGCGGTTGCATTAAGGAGAAGTTTATCTAAAGTTCCATGTATAATACTTGTATCTTTTATCAATGTTTATTATGAGTATTTCTGTAAATTGATGTGGCTCTCTGCAAAATCACCGGATGTTTTGGAGGCAAAACATCACTGAACATAACGCGCCAATGTAAACTAAGATTTTTGGATATAAATATGAACTTTATCGAACAAAACATACATGTATTGTGTAACATGAAGTCCTATGAGTGTCATCTGATGAAGATCATCAAAGGTTAGTAATTAATTTTATCTCTATTTCTGCTTTTTGTGACTCCTCTCTTTGGCTGGAAAAATGTCTGTGTTTTTCTGTGACTAGGTACTGACCTAACATAATCAGATGTTGTGCTTTCGTCATAAAGCCTTTTTGGAATCGGACACTGTGGTGGGATTAACAACAAGTTTATCTTTAAAATGGTGTAAAATACTTGTATGTCTGAGGAATTTTAATTATGAGATTTCTGTTGTTTTGAATTTGGCGCCCTGCACTTTCACTGGGTGTTGTCATATCGATCCCGTTAACGGGATCCCGGCATATATACATATAACTTTTTACTACTCTTCCACTCCAGATCAACTGTACAGTAATGGGATTAGGAAACAGCTGACTGAAGTTTGATTCTTTATCTGTTGCTGTTGTCATCGGGAGGGAGTTTATGGGTTTGTTCTCTACTCTCTGTGTGTGTGTGTGTGTGTGTGTGTGTGTGTGTGTGTGTGTGTGTGTGTGTGTGTGTGTGTGTGTGTGTGTGTGTGTGTGTGTGTGTGTGTGTGTGTGTGTGTGTGTGTGTGTGTGTGTCAGCAGGGATACCACCAGGGCTTACCACCTAGGGACACTCTTTCCACTGGCTGTAGATAGATCTCTCCTCTTATCTCCTGAGCTCCATGGAAGCCCCTATGGGACAGGAGCAAGAGGGTCAAGCGGGCGTTTCCCCCTATAGTGATCCTATATGTTCCCTCACTGATATTACACACAGTCATAACTTGGTAATTAGCTACATACTATACATTACATGCCTATTGCATCTAGGTGCCACACACAGTGTAATTTGATATCATCATGTCAGTGTTGTGATGACACACATACACACGCACACACACACATACACACCCCTACCCACACACACGCACTCACACAGGGAAATGTATCCCACGTGTATATCCTACACTGGGCCGTGCTCTCTGGCCTCTTGTGCCCCGGCGCTGGTAATCAGAGCTGTCAGAGGACTTAGGTGATCATTGTTCTTTTAGGGGAACAGATGAGGCTAGCTGGGGGGGTGGCTTGGACCAGCTGGGGCGTTATTGGATCACGTCCATAGGGTGAGTGGGCGCCCCCACCCGCTCGTTCCCCAGTCAGCTCTCTCTGGGCTTTTATGTCTGGCTGAAAGCCTCCTGGCTGGGCCGGTTAAGAGGGTTGCGAGCCGGTGGGAGAGCGGCATTAGACTAACTACGTGCTATTTCTGTTTGGTTTAATGTCAAATTGGTGGAGTTGTTTTCCTTTAGAAGGGATAGACCTCTGCGGACCACAGAGAAATGCAGCTGCTAATCATCAGGGGTTAAACTTCAGCGATCATTAGCAGGATGTATAGACAGACTAAAAAGAAAGAGAAGGGTAGAGAGAGGGGGAAGAGAGGAGGGGGGAGAGAGAGAATAAGAGAGAAATAGAGAAAGCGAAGGAGAGGGAGAGAGGGGGGGACGAAAGGAAGCATGGGGGTGATTGATTAGATATTGATGGGATGCTTGTTCTATTTGTACCCATTATGCCTTCTTTCAAACTATTCCTCCCTCTTCCTCCTCCTCCATCCCTCACAAGTGTTCTACCTCCTGGGTTCTTGGCTTGATTCAGGGGAAAATGCCAAAGCTGCATTACATCAAGAAATGCACACAGAGATGACCTACATAACATGACTGTGATGTCATCGTGGTTTCATCCCAACATAATTACCCCATGGCATGGTGCCAGCTCCGCGCCTCCCATCAGTCCCCCACTTATTCAGTCAAACCCCCAGTTATATTTTTATTTTACTCTTTTACTGCCAGGTGTTACTAAAGCAACAGACCACATTCCTTGGGGACGTTGATGAAATGTCTTGTGATAAATGATCTTGTCTCCCATCTACTACCTCGTGCAGACCCAAGTTCGAATACTATGTGAAATCATTTCAAATACTTTAACTGGGCTTGCTTGAACGAAGGGCTCAATTCAATCAGATCCGCTTTAGCCGACATCCACATAGCGGTTGTTTTGGTGGTTCGGAGATGGAACTGTGTTAGAGCTGTCAAATCCACAAGCGTCTCCTGTCATTATACCTAAACCGGACATTGCCATTGGCTGCATGGAGTCCATTAAGAGAAATCCCATGCAGCTTTGTTGATAATTTCAAACACCGGAATGTGAAACGTAATCTACACCTCGATTAGGATGATAGTAATCATCGTTATTTTGTTTAATGATTTTCTATTTGAGCGTAACTATTTCTATATGGCCTACACTTTCTCATTCTGAACTAATGCAAGTGGGCCGGTGTGGCTTTGTGACAATGATCAAGAGCAGCTGGTAGATTTACGGAAAAATCTGTTTTCTTCAAAAGCACTTGAGAAACGGTGCACCTGGAGAGAATGAGGGAGGGAGGAGGGAGGGCAGACATGCAAGAGAGAGAGAGAGAAAGACAGACAGAGAGTCCAGGAGGATAGTATGAGAGCGGAAAATATCAAAAAGAAGAGGGGAATGTGATGTGAGGGGAATGGTCTGTGTTGCAGACAGCTACCATGGGAGGAAAGACAGAGGGAGAGGAGGAAAGACAGAGGGAGAGGAGGAAAGACAGAGGGAGAGGAGGAAAGACAGAGGGAGAGGAGGAAAGACAGAGGGAGAGGAGGAAAGACAGAGGGAGAGGAGGAAAGACAGGGGGAGAGGAGGAAAGACAGAGGGAGAGGAGGAAAGACAGAGGGAGAGGAGGAAAGGAGGAGAGGTGGAAATATGTCTAGATTCTGGACTTGGTTGAGAATTTGTTTTGAAAATCTGATCTATAAATGTCCAACCTCTCATTTCGGGAGGATTAGAAGGATTGCAAGGGTCTTTTAATGTGACAATATTTTCTTCCCTAATAGCAGTCTAGACAAGCCCCTGACAAGGCGAGTAGGCTGAGGTAGGCTACTCCCGAGACCTGGATGAGACCTCACATACGGAGAAGGTAGCAGACCTGGGTTCAAAAACTATTCAAAATCTTTGTAATTACTTTAACGTTTGCTTTAGCCTGCCTTGAGTGGGCGGGGTTTGCAGTTTGAACTTTTCTATTGGTTCCATTGCATCAGGCTATAGGTCTAGATTCAATCAGATCAAGCGTTAACCGGCGATAGCCGACACACGCATAGCTGATGTGTCATAGGTGTAACTCTGTTTGAGCTGTCAAATCGGTGAGCAGCTGCTCTTGATCATTGTCACAAAGCCACACCGGCCCACTTGCATTAGAAGTTCAGAATGAGAAAGTGTAGGCTATATAGAAATAGTTACGCTCAAATAGAAAATCATTAAACAAAATAACGATGATTACTATCATCCTAATCGAGGTGTAGATTACGTTTCACATTCCGGTGTTTGAAAACACAGCTTTGATTATTTTTCTCCTCTTGCTATGACTACAGCTTGAAGTTTTTATCTCAGTAAGAGAATCTTCATAGCATCTCTCTAATATACAGTGCATTCGGAAAGTATTCAGACCTCGACTTTTTCCACATTTTGTTGAGTTACAGCCTTATTCTAAAATGTATTAAATTAATTGTTTTCCTCATTAATCTACACACAATACCCCATAATGATTTTTTACTGAATTAGAATTTTAAAAAAGAGAAATACCTTATTTACATAAGTATTCATACCCTTGGCTATTAGACTTGAAATTTAGCTCAGGTACATCCTGTTTCCATTGATCATCCTTGAGATGTTTCTACAACTTGATTGGAGTCCACCTGTGGTAAATTCAATTGATTGGACATGATTTGGAAAGGCACACACCTGTTTATATAAGGTCCCACAGTTGACAGTGCATGTCAGAGCAAAAAACAAGCCATGAGGTCCGTAAAGCTTAGAGACAGGATTGTGTCGAGGTACAGATCTGGGGAAGGGTACCAAAAAATGTCTGCAGCATTGAAGGTCCCCAAGAACACAGTGGCCTCCATCATTCTTAAATGTAAGAAGTGTAGAACCACCAAGACTCTTCATAGAGCTGGCCGCCCGGCCAAACTGAGCAATCGGAGGAGAAGGGCCTTGGTCAGGGAGGTGACCAAAAACCCGATGGTCACTCTGACAGAGCTCCAGTTCCTCTGTGTAGATGGGAGAACCTTCCAGAAGGACAACCATCTCTGCAGCCCTCCATCAATCAGGCCTTTATGGTACAGTGGCCAGACGGAAGCCCTTCCAGGCACATGACAGCCCGCTTGGAGTTTGCCAAAAGTCAACTAAAGAACTCAAGACCATGAGAAACAAGATTCTCTGGTCTGATGAAACCAAGATTGAACTCTTTGGCCTGAATGTCAAGTGTCACGTCTGGAGGAAACCTGGCACCATCCCTACGGTGAAGCATGGTCGTGGCAGCATCATGCTGTGGGGATGTTTTTCAGCGGCAGGGACTGGGAGACTAGTCAGGATTGAGGGAAAGATGAACAGAACAAAGTACAGAGAGATCCTTGATGAAAACCTGCTCCAGAGCGCTCAGGACTTCAGACTGGGGAGAAGGTTAACCTTCCAACAGGACAACGACCCTAAGCACACAGTCAAGACAATGCAGGAGTGGCTTCGGGACAAGTCTCTGAATGTCTTTGAGTTGCCCAGCCAGAGCCCGAAGTTGAACCCGATCTAACATCTCTGGAGAGACCTGAAAATAGCTGTGCAGCGACGCTCCCCATCCAACCTGACAGAGCTTGAGAGGATCTGCAGAGAAGAATGGGAGAAACTCCCCAAATATAGGTGTGCCAAGCTTGTAGCATCATACCCAAGAAGACTCGAGGCTGTAATCGCTACCAAAGGTGCTTCGACAAAGTACTGAGTAAAGGGTCTGAATACTTATGTAAATGTGATATTTCAGGGTTTTTAACCTCTTGACGCTAGGGGTCAGATTCTTTTTTTATTTTTTTTAATAATAATGTTCCCAAGATAAACGGACTATTTCTCAGGTCCAGATCGTAGAATATGCATATAATTTACAGATTAGGATAGAAAACACTCCAAAGTTTCCAAAACTGTCAAAATATTGTCTGTGAGTATAACAAAACTGATTCTGCAGGCGAAAACCTGAGAAAATCTAACCCGGAAGTGATTTTTTCAAATTTAAATCTGTGTTTCCTGGCCCGTCTTTCTTCCATTTAAAGGGGTATCAACCAGATTCCTTTTCCAGTGGCTTCCTCAGGCTGTGACCAGGCTTTAGACATAGTTTCAGGCTTTTATTTTGAAAAATTAGCGAGATTCTTCAAAACTAGTCAGGTGTCCTCTGATTAGTTCCTGCGCGTGAGAGGGTAGCTCTCCATTTTCTTTATCTCTCTTATTGAATAGGTTACGGTCCGGTTTAAATATTATCGATTATGTTTGTTAAAAACAACCTGAGGATTGATTATAAAAAACATTTGACATGTTTCTACGACCATTACGGATACTTTTTGGAATTTTCGTCGAACGGAACGAGGCTTTGGTTTTCTGAACCCAAATGGCGTTTTTTTGTTATAAAAGTAATATTTATCGAACAAAAATAACATTTGTTGTGTAACTGGGAGTCTCGTGAGTGCAAACATCTGAAGATTATCAAAGGTAAGCGATTAATTTAATTGCTTTTCTGACTTTCGTGAAAAAGCTAACCAAGCTAATATAAGGCTAACTGTTCTAGCATTGATTGATACACTCACAAAAGCTTAGATTGCTTTCGTTGCAAAGCATATTTTCAAAATCTGACACGATAGGTGGATTAACAACAAGCTAAGCTGTGTTTTGGTATATTTCACTTGTGATTGCATGATTATAAATATTTTTAGTAATATTTTTGAATCTGATACGTTTGGAAATTTTCTTCTGCCTTTCAGCACCGGAACGAGGCTGTAGTTTTCTGAACATAACGCGCAACCCAAATGGCGTTTTTTTGTTATAAAAGTAATATTTATCGAACAAAAAGAACATTTATTGTGTAACTGGGAGTCTCGTGAGTGCAAACATCCGAAGATTATCAAAGGTAAGCGATTAATTTTATTGCTTTTCTGACTTTCGTGACCATGCTAATTTGGGGCTAGCTGTTCTAGCATTGATTGATACACTCACAAAAGCTTGGATTTCTTTCTCTGTAAAGCATATTTTCAAAATCTGACACGGTAGGTGGATTAACAACAACCTACGCTGTGTTTTGGTATATTTCACTTGTGATTGCATGATTATAAATATTTTTAGTAATATTTTGCGCCCTGCAATTCAGCGGTTGGTTAGGAAAATGATCCCGTAAAAGGGATCCGTAGTGCAGAGAAGTTTTTAATATATATTAGCAAAAATACAAAATGTTTTTGCTTTTTCATTATGGGGTATTGGGTGTAGATGGATGAGAATTATTATTTTTTTAATACATTTTGGAATAAGGCTGTAACGTAACAAAATGTGGGAAAAGTGAAGGTGTCTGAATACTTTCCGAAGGCACTGTAAATAAGTCCATAACACATAATAAAGAAATATATACAGCATAACACATTACACTGTTTTGGCTTCACTATAGGCAAGGATGGACCAAATGCCTGCAAGAAAAAAGGTACAAATAAAACAGTTGTGAGTATAACTTGAACACCACAATATGAAATAGTTTCAACACGTGGACTAATGGTTCTGGAGGGAGAGTTGGTTGAACACTCCATATATACTTTACAGGTGGTATATGCAGTGCATTCTGAAACTATTCAGACCCCTTGGTTTGTTCCACATTTTGTTACGTTACAGCCTTATTCTGAAATTGAACTGTGGGCCTATTTTTTATAAATTTGAAGAAAAAAAAGCAGATTTCGCTTTGTCATTGTGGGGTATTGTGTGTAGATTGATGAGGGGAAAAAATATTAAAATCAATTTTAGAATGAGGTCTGAATACTTTCCAAATGAACACTTTCAAGTATTGTAAACAAAAAGAAAGAAAGAAAGCTTTCTTGTGACAGGCTATCTGTTTTACTACAGCACATACCTGCTGTGACCCAGCACCAAAGAGGAGCCAGGCCAAGCCAGGCCAGTACATGGTTAAATGAATAGCAGTGTACAGTAGTAATTGTAGTAGAGAGACACTTTAAAAGGGGAGTTCTGGTCCACACCTGCTGTGATCTGGTGCTAAGATGATTCAGACCACTTATTATATTAACATTACCTGCTGTGAAGGCTATCCATCTTACCTATCTGTCTTACTACAGTACATACCTGATGTTGAGGCTATCTGTCTTACTACAATACATACCTGATGTTGAGGCTATCTGTCTTACTACAGTACATACCTGATGTTGAGTCTATCTGTCTTACTACAGTACATACCTGATGTTGAGGCTATCTGTCTTACTACAGTACATACCTGATGTTGAGGCTATCTGTCTTACTACAGTACATACCTGATGTTGAGTCTATCTGTCTTACTACAGTACATACCTGATGTTGAGGCTATCTGTCTTACTACAGTACATACCTGATGTTGAGTCTATCTGTCTTACTACAGTACATACCTGATGTTGAGGCTATCAGTCTTACTACAATACATACCTGATGTTGAGGCTATCTGTCTTACTACAGTACATACCTGATGTTGAGGCTATCTGTCTTACTACAGTACATACTTACTGTGACCCAGCACTAAAAGGGGCCAGGTCAGGTCAGTACACTTGTGAGTATTTAGTACAGAGTGAACACTAGTGAGTGGCTATCTGTCTTACTTTAGTGCATACCTGCTCTGACCGAGCACCTAGACAAACCAGGCCAAGTCAGGCCACTTTTTTTTAAATTCATTTTTCTTGTGGGGGCTACATGCACAATACACAAATTCATATCATTTAATAGCTAGCTCGCATCACAGATCCAAAAGTAACAATACATTTAGTATGTAATGAGAGAGAAAAAAGAAGTGAGCCTCCACCCCATTCCCCCACCCCCACCCCCACCCATCCAAAATGTCCCCCTCCAACCACCCACCAGGAAACCCTGTTTTTTCACCCCTCCCACTCCCCTAGCAACTAGGGTGTTTTTCCACCCCCACCCCTTCCCCATGGGCCTGAAAGCAAAGTAAGTAGAAAACATTAAAATAGGTACATACAGTGCCTTCAGAAAGTATTCACAGCCCTTTACTTTTTCCACATTTTGTTGTGTTACAGCCTGAATTTAACACACAATAGCGCATAAGCAGTCACTATCTTTGTAAGGAGCATTTCAACTGAAGTCTTGCCATTTTGGTTTGGGCTGTCGTGGAACCTGGAGAGAGTTATAACACATTTTATTTTCTTGGTGTTGTTGTCTCCCAAAATCCCAGGTGTTTTTCCACTAGTAGATGATGGAACCAATGACTAATGGAGCAGCTGGGAGCCTGGGACATGGCTGTGAAGTTGATATGTTAAAGTATATTGAGGCTGTACATCTGTCTGTGTATCAGGCCATGTTGTCTTTCATATGCTTGTTAAGCAGACAGGTAGTACATCCAGCCTCACTGATATTACACAGTCATAACATAGTCATTAGATACATGACATTCCATGCCTATTGCATCTATGTGCCTGCCACACAGTGAAATTTAAGCTCATCAATGTCAGTGTTGTGAGCAGAAAAGTCCATTTTTTAAGCTACTTTATTAATCAGAACTGATAAAGCGTGAGGGAGAGAAGGCATAGAGAGGTGACGCTCTAGCAGGGGCCGTGCTGTGTATGTAGGCTACTGTGAGTGTGAGCGTGTGACATGGAACAGGGAGGAAGGAGGGAGAGATAAGACACAGCAACCCACCAAGCCGACTCACCCTATAGTAGACTAATACCTGCCATAGCTACAGTAGGTTATTTATCATCCAATAGGATTACATAGTACCTGTCTTGACTGCATCAAACTGGGAAAAGCTAGTTAAGCTAGCTAGCGTTAGCACCCTACCTGCTGGCTCTTGGTTGTTGTAGCCTATCTTTCTCCTTTAACTTTTAATTACATCTTCCATTGATTAGATATCCCATAACCTTTGCCCCACTCTTGCCTCACTCTATGACTGTAGCCAATTGCCACTTTGATGACGATTGGCCAACAACAACAAGCAAAGAGCAGCAGCATAAATGATTAAAAATGTCTCTCTCTCTCTCTCTCTACTGCAGCAGTCATGTTCAGATCTATATGGGTCCTTCTGGACAAGTCAGTTAAAATGACACATACCTGAGACCCATGACAATCATATCAGATCCGACCCAGACCCATGACATTATTTGGAATTCTGGATCCGGACCCGCTCGGGTCCCGGATCAGGTCTCGGGTATTCGGGTACAGGTGGTTCCGTGAAGACCTCTACTGCTGCTGCCTACAGTTATTCATCATTCCCGCCACCGCCAGAAGGAGAGAAGACAGGAAAGACACCACCATTTACTTACCTATAGGCTGGTATAGCCTGCATATTTATTTTGTTTGTCATTTTATCATTAACATGGAATTTTTGTAGTAATTTTTTGTACTCATTTATTTCCATGTGCGAGCATGCGTTTCTCGTATCACCGCAATGGGAACGAGAAAGCACGCGCATGCTCGCATTTGGAAAAGTATTGCTTGAGTCCAACAAAATGGAATATAACCTTGCAGATAAAGTTCAGAATGACACAATTTCATGTGTAACAACATCTAAAGACCTGCATTACTATACTGGGAGCTTTGCTGTTTCTAAAAGGACTTATTTGGGGTGTTTTCGGAGCCTTTGTTCATGCTTCTCCTTGGCCCACATACTGACGAACGCGCAACGATGAAGTCTATTGATGGTGAATAAGTTTCTCAAAACCAAGTGAAATCGTAAAAATAGTGTCTGCACACTTCTTTAACATCCCCTTTACATAAATGTTTTTGATTTGGTTAAAAAAAAGTGAACCACTCCTTTAATTTCTCAATAGGGGGGCGGTGTTTTCACTTTGTAAAAATTCGTTCCCAAATTAACCTTTTGTCAATAGGGGGAGCTGTTAGCATTATTATTTTTTTTAAATTTCCAAATTAAACTGCCTCGTACTCAATTCTTGCTCGTACAATATGCATATTATTATTACTATTGGATAGAAAACAATCTCTAGTTTCTAAAACCGTTTGAATTATGTCTGTGGGTGAACCAGAACTCTTTCTACAGCAAAAATCATGACAGGAACTGCGAAGGTCTGAAAACTAGGCTCTGATCTCGGATCAGTTTAAAACTCTGTGTATGCCCTATGGATCGAAATGAACTGCACCCGCCTTCCCCTGGATGTCAGTAACCAATGAGAAGTGGAATGGTGTCTCTACGTGTTTCTCAGAGTTTATAAAAGGCAATGGAGTCAGATGTCCCTTCTTTTCGACGCTCGCCAAGGCGCAAGAGGGGACATCAGAATTGCATGTTGAATAGCTCTTGTTATCGGGCTAAGATATATCCGTCTGTGATTTAATTCGAAATAGGTGTTAGAAACATCATAACGAAGTTATTTGAAACCGATTTATATCAGTTTATGCGAGTATATTGCTAATTTTCGGAATTTCCTTAGTATTGCGTTTGAGGATTTGGACATGTGTGTGCCGTGTAGCTATCGTTAGCTGCTAGTTCTGAAGTTGAAGAGGTCGTTTTACAACAAAGCAACGATTCTTTTGGACAAAGGACACATTGCCCAAGATACTGATGGAAGCTCGTCCAAAAGTAAGAGTTATTTATGATTTTATTCCGTATTTATGTGGAAAAATGTAAACGCAGTTGTCGGACATTTTTTGCGGCACTAGTCTGGCTGTAACTCACAATGTATGTCTAGTAACGTTAATTTTAAAAATCTAAATCAGCGGTTGCATTAATAACCAATGCATCTTTCATTAGCTGTCCAACCTGTATTTTTTTAGTCAATCTAATCGATAAATAATCGTAAACATAGGTGCCTTTCCAAGATGGCGCCGGCCAGAATGCATGCCATGTTTTGACAGATTACATTGCATAACCACGATTTGTGATGCTAAATATGCACATTTTCGAACAAACTCTATATGCATTGTGTAATATGATGTTACAGGACTGTCATCTGAAGAATTCTGAGAAGGTTAGTGAAAAAATTAATATATTTTGGTGGCGATAACGTTATCGCCCCTTTTGCCTTGATTCAATGCGGGGGTGATGTTAGCTCATGTGGTATGCTAATATAACGATATATTGTGTTTTCGCTGTAAAACACTTAGAAAATCTGAAATATTGTCTGGATTCACAAGATCTGTGTCTTTCAATTGCTGTAGGCTGTGTATTTTTCAGAAATGTTGGTAATTTGGTATTTTGGTAATTGACGTCGGTCTCTGTAATTATTCCGGCTGCTTCCAACTCTATTTCAGATTGCAGCTGCAATGTAGAACTGTGATTTATACCTGAAATATGCACATTTTTCAAAAAAAACATATGCTATACCATAAATATGTTATCAGACTGTCATCTTATGAAGTTGTTTCTTGGTTAGTGGCTATATATATCTTTATTTAGTCGAATTAGTGATAGCTACTGATGCAGGAAAAAAATGGTGGAGAAAAAAAGTTGTGTCTTTTGCTATCGTGGTTAGCTAATAGATTTACATATTGTGTCTTCCCTGTAAAACATTTTAAAAATCAGAAATGATGGCTGGATTCACAAGATCTGTGTCTTTCAATTGCTGTAGGCTGTGTATTTTTCAGAAATGTTTTAGGATGAGTATTTTGGTAATTGACGTCGGTCTCTGTAATTATTCCGGCTGCTTCCAACGCTATTTCAGATTGCAGCTGCAATGTAGAACTGTGATTTATACCTGAAATATGCACATTTTTCAAAAAAAACATATGCTATACCATAAATATGTTATCAGACTGTCATCTTCTGAAGTTGTTTCTTGGTTAGTGGCTATATATATCTTTATTTAGTCGAATTAGTGATAGCTACTGATGGAGTAAAAAAATGGTGGAGTAAAAAAAGTGGTGTCTTTTGCTAACGTGGTTAGCTAATAGATTTACATATTGTGTCTTCCCTGTAAAACATTTTAAAAATCAGAAATGATGGCTGGATTCACAAGATCTGTATCTTTCATCTGGTGTCTTGGACTTGTGATTTAATGATATTTAGATGCTTGTATTTACTTGTGACGCTATGCTAGGCTATGCTAGTCAGCTTTTTTACTGTGGGGGGTGCTCCCGGATCCGGGATGAGTACCAAGTAAAAGTTAAACTGCCTCGTACTCAATTCTTGCTCGTACAATATGCATATTATTATTACTATTGGATAGAAAACACTCTAGTTTCTAAAACCGTTTGAATTATATCTGTGAGTAAAACAGAACTCATTTTGCAGCAAACTTCCTGTCAGGAAGTGAGAAATCTGAAATCGGGCACTCTGTTCCAGGGTCAGTTTATTAATTTGCATGTAATCTATGGGTCGACATGCACTGCATACGCCTTCCCCTAGATGTCAGTAAGCAGTGAGAATTGGAATGGGGTGTCTAGGTAGATCTGAGGCCGTACAAAAGCTCTTGGAACCGGGTGTGCAGTCTTTTCAACGTTCGTCATGACGCAAGACAGACCTCAGGATTGCATTCTGAAAAGCTCTCGTTATAGGCGTTAGATATATCCGGCTCTGATTTTATTCGATATAGGTGTTAAAAACATCATAATGTAGTTATTTTAAACCGAGTTATATCAGTTTATATCAGTATATCAGTATATTGCGATTTTCTGTATTTTATTTGTGCTGCGTTATAGTGAGTTGGACACGTCTTCGCCACATGGCTAATGTTTGCTGCTAATTCCAAAGTTGAAGACGACAATCTACAACCGAGCAACGATTTTTCTGGACAAAGGACAACTTGCACAAGATTCTGATGGAAGCTCATCAAATAGTAAGAACTATTTATGATGTTAATTCGTTGTTCTGTTGAAATATGTTAAACTATTATTCCGCCATTAATTTCGGTGCGGTCTCGCTTTAACGCACGCTGTATGTCGTTGTAACGTTAATTTAAAAAATCGGTTGCATTAAGAACTAATGTATCTTTCATTTGCTGTCCAACCTGTATTTCTTTGTCAAGTTTATGATTAGTTATTGATTAGATTAGGTGCCTCTCCCAAGATGTCTCCCGACATTTTGTTTGCATTTTGGCTACTATTCATATTGTATAACCACGATTTGTGCCGCTAAATATGCACATTTTCGAACAAACCATATATGTATTGTGTAATTTGATGTTATAGGACTGTCATCTGAAGAAGTTTGAGAAGGTTAGTGAATAATTGTATATCTTTTGCTGGTTTATTCGTTATCGCTACTGTTGGCTTGAATCAATGCTGTTGTGTGGTAGGCTATTGTAGTAAGCTAATATAATGCTATATTGTGTTTTCGCTGTAAAACACTTAAAAAATCTGAAATATTGGCTGGATTCACAAGATCTTTGTCTTTCATTTGCTGTACACTGTGTATTTTTCATAAATGTTTTATGATGAGTATTTAGGTAATTCACGTTGCTCTCTGTAGTTATTCTAGTTGCTTTGGTGAGAGTTGTGATGGTGGCTGCAATGTAAAACTATGATTTATACCTGAAATATGCACATTTTTCGAACAAAACATATGCTATACAATAAATATGTTATCAGACTGTCATCTGATGAAGTTGTTTCTTGGTTAGTGACTATTTATATCTTTATTTGGTCGAATTTGTGATAGCTACCTATGCAGTAAAAAAAAGTTGTGTCTTTTGCTATCGTGGTTAGCTAATAGAAATACATATTGTGTCTTCCCTGTAAAACATTTTAAAAATCAGAAATGATGGCTGGATTCACAAGATGTGTATCTTTCATCTGGTGTCTTGGACTTGTGATTTCATGATATTTAGATGCTAGTATTTACTTGTGGCGCTATGCTAGGCTATGCTAGTCAGTTTTTTTACTGATGAGGGTGCTCCCGGATCCGGGATTGTGACCAAGTAAAAGTTAACAGTTCTAGAACAGTGGGCACTGAAAATATATTTGAATAAACTTCTGGAACTTTATTTCACAGTTCTAGAACAGTTCTTGAACCTTTCATGATATTTGACGGAGGTGTTAACTCTCAAGAGTCATGGAGACAGTAGTCTGACAAACACCTCTGTAGCTCTGCCGCCTTCCACAACAGATGCAGAAGGCCGACATCAGTGAATGCGTGGATTGACCAGGCAGATCGCTCAAGAGTGACTTCGAAACTGGACGTCTATCCATGTCATGAGGACTTCGGAAATTCCTTTAAAACCGGCCTCTAGGGGTAACAGTGATCTGGCTCTGGATAAGAAGGTTAAGTGTTCGATCACAGCGTTGGACATTTGTTTCATTTTGTTTTGTTTTAACCCTATCACAAAACGTAACTTCGAAATTTGACATTTGGAGCAACTTCGATATTTGACGTTTAGAGAAATGGAACAATACTGAGCAGGAGAAGTTAGCCAAGGGTGTCAAAATCACTTCAACATTTGACGTTTGGAATAACTTGATGTTTGGAGGAACGTGGATAAACATCTAATTCTGCAGTGAGACTATGAGAGCTTGTTGCAGAATTGAGACACAGCTCATGCAAAAACGGAGATATCTCTAGTTTAAGCAGACATATTTTGATGGGGATTTTGTATTATTATGCTTATTAGATTTGTCTTAATCCCTGTTCAACTAAACCACTAAACAAGCCGTAGCAAAAGACAAGGGCTTTGAAAACACAAAGACCCACAGTCTAATTTCATCCCCTCGCCCTCACTTTCAAAACATCACTGCTCTAGAGGAGATCTGCATGGAGGAATGGGCCAAAATACCAGCAACAGTGTGTGAAAACCTTGTGAAGACTTACAGAAAACGTTTGACCTCTGTCATTGCCAACAAAGGGTATATAACAAAGTATTGAGATAAACTTTTGTTATTGACCAAATACTTATTTTCCACCATAATTTGCAAATAAATTCATTAAAAATCCTACAATGTGATTTTCTGGATTTTCTTTTCTCATTTTGTCTGTCATAGTTGAAGTGTACCTATGATGAAAATTACAGGCCTCTCTCATCTTTTTAAGTGGGAGAACTTGCACAATTGGTGGCTGACTAAATACTTTTTTGCCCCACTGTATATCTATCAGGTCTATCTGTCTGTCCATGTCTGTCTGTCTGTCTAATTAACAATAATAACATTTCATTTGTAGAGTGCATTTCCCATGCTCAATGTGCATAAGTAACCATCAATATTCATAACAACCACATTTATATTTAGAAGAGCCCAGTCCTCCAGACAGTTTGTAGCTTGGGCCATTCAGACAGACAGAATAACTACTTAGAAACGTTAGCCCATTTATCACAAATAAAAAGTATTCAGACACTTTACTCAGTATTTTGTTGAAGCACCTTTGGCAGCGATTACAGCCTCTTCTTGGGTATGAGGCTACAAGCTTGGCACACCTGTATTTGGGGAGTTTCTCCCATTCCTCTCTGCAGGTCCTCTCAAGCTCTGTCAGGTCGGATGGGGAGCGTCGCTGCACAGCTATTTTCAGGTCTCTCCAGAGATGTTCGATTGGGTTCAAGTCCGGGATCTGGCTGGGCCACTCAAAGATATTCAGAGACTTGTCCCAAAGCCACTCCTGCGTTGTCTTGACTGTGTGCTTAGGGTCGTTGTCCTGTAGGAAGGTGAACCTTCACCCCAGTCTGAGGTCCTGTGCGCTCTGGCCCAGGTTTTCATCAAGGATCTCTCTGTACTTTGCTCTCTTCATCTTTGCCTAGTCTCCCAGTCCCTGCCGCTGAAAAAACATCCCCACAGCATGATGCTGCCACCGCCATGCTTCACCGTAGGGATGGTGCCAGTTTTCCTCCAGACGTGACACTTGGCATTCAGGCCAAACAGTTTAATCTTGGTTTCATCAGACCAGAGAATCTTGTTTCTCAAGGTCTGAGAGTCTTTAGGTGCCTTTTGGCAAACTCCAAGCGGACTGTAATGTGCCTTTTACTGAGGCTTGGTTTCCATCTGGCCACTACCATCTGGCCACTACCATAAAGTGCTGCAGCGATGGTTGTCCTTCTGGAACTGTCTCCCATCTCCAAGAGCTCTGGCAGAGTGACCATCGGGTTCTTGGTCACCTCCCTGATCAAGGCCCTTCTCCCCCGATTGCTCAGTTTGGCCGGGCGGCCAGCTCTAGGAAGAGTCTTGGTGGTTCCAAACTTCTTCCATTTAAGAATGATGGAGGCCACTGTGTTCTTGGGGACCTTCAATACTGCAGAAATGTTTTGGAACCCTTCCCCAGATCTGTGCCTCGACACAATCCTGTCACGGAGCTCTAAGGACAATTCCTGTGACCTCATGGCTTGGGTTTTGCTCTGACATGCACTGTCAACTGTGGGACCTTATATAGACAGGTGTGTGCCTTTCCAAACCATGTCCAATCAATTGAATTTACCACAGGTGGACTCCAAGTTGTAGAAACATCTCAAGGATGATCAATGGAAAAAGGATGCACCGGAGCTCCATTTCGAGTCTCATAGCAAAGGGGCTGAATACTTATGTAAATAAGGTGTTTAATCCATTTTAGAATACGGCTGTAACGTAACAAAATGTGGAAAAAGGGAAGTGGTCTGAATACTTTCCAAATGCACTGTATGTAATAGGGTCGGTTGATACAGTATCAAACCCCTTTCACATCCTATCTTTATTGACGTGTGTGTGTGTGTGTGTGTGTGTTGTGTGCGTGTGTGTGTGTGTGTGTGTGTGTGTGTGTGTGTGTGTGTGTGTGTGTGTGTGTGTGTGTGTGTGTGTGTGTGTCTCCACTTCTGTGTTTGCATGCTTGCATGCAATGTGTGTGTGTGTGTCTGCTGGTGGTGAGGGGGATCCAGGATCATAAGTCAAATCAAATCAGGTCTTAACTGTGTCTGTGAGCTCACTTTCCAGCTCTACTGGTAATACAAGGCCTAGGCTTCATCTGAAAAGACACCCTTTTCCCATAGGGCTCTGGACAAAAGTAGCACAAGTAGTATGTAGGGAATAGGGTGCCATTTCGGACACAGCTCTAATCAGAGAGCAGTTTACCACTAGAGAATCCCCCAACTCTAAATGTGACTACAAAATATCCATGGAGACGTCATGCACAGTTACAAAAAATTCACTGTTAGAACCACCTGAGGACATAATGCTTGGTCATAGCCAGTGGTGTAAAGTACTTAAGTAAAAACACTTGAAAGTACTACTTACTTTTACTATTATTTTGGGTTATCTGTACTTTACTTTTTATATTTTTGACAACTTTTACTCCACTACATTCCTAAAGAAAATAATGTACTTTCTACTCCATACATTTTCCCTGACACCCAAAAGTACTCGTTACATTTTGAATGCTTAGCAGGACAGGAAAATTGTCTAATTCACACACTTAAAGAGAAAATCCCTGTCACGACCGTCGTATGAATAATTGGACCAAGGCGCAGCGTGAGTAGAGTTCCACATTTTAATGATAGTGAGACTTCCAAAAACAACAAAGACATAACGACCGTGAAATACGTAGTGCACATAGGCACTCACACAAAACAATATCCCACATCGCATGTGGGAGAAAGTACACACTAAGTATGATCCCCAATTCGAGGTAACGATCATCAGCTGCCTCCAATTGGAACCATACACACACACCAACATAGAAATGTAATACCTAGAACCCCCCCTAGTCACGCCCTGACCTAAAACACCATAGAGAACCACGAGGGCTCTATAGTCAGGGCGTGACAATCCCTGGTCATCCCTACTGCATCTGATCTGCAGACTGACTAAATACAAATGCTTTGTTTGTAAATGATGTCAGAGTGTTGGAGTGTGCCCTTGGCTATCCGTAATTGGGGAAAAAACAAGAGAATCATGCCATCTGGTTTGATTAATATAAGGAATTTGAAATTATTTAAATTTTACTGTCGATACTTAAGTATATTTGAGCAATTACATTTACTTTTGATACTTAAGTATATTTAAAACCAAATACTTTTAGACTTTTACTCAAGTATTATTTTACTGGGTGACTTTCACTGTTACTTGAGTCATTTTCTATTAAGGTATCTTTACTTTTACTGAAGTATGACAATTGGCTACTTTTTCCACCACAGCCAGGACAGAACAGGATCTGAACTCTATAACCCCAGTTGGTCCTCTCTTTCTTGGGAACAAACATAAGCATGTGTGAGCACACACACATACAAACACCATGGCCTGGGAACTAGGGGGGTCATATTTCCCTGAGGGTTTATGGGAAAGTCATCATAAACACATTCATTTACAGATACTGTACACATCCCTCCCTCCTCAGATTGGCATCGCGCTGCTGTTCTCTGAAAGTAGATCTGAATGAGAGAGAGAGAGAGAGAGAGAGATAGAGAGAGAAGGAGATGTCAATGGCAAGAGGGATCAGTGACACAGGGTGGATTAATATTGTTCTGTTGTGTACAGACCTGGTTTCAAATAGGATTGGTTTTCTCTCAAATGTTTTGTGCTGTGCTTGATTGAGCTTGGCTGGTGCGATGGAACCAATGGAATAGTCCCAAAAGTGCAAAACCCGCCCATCTCATCTGGTACTCCGGGCAATCAAACGCTTGACATATTTGAAAGGAAAACAAATACTATTTGAACCCAGGGCCCAGAGTGAGTGTCTCAGAGTAGTAGTGCTGATCTAGTATCAAGTCACCCCTGTCCATGTAATCATATTCATTATTCAGTAACAGGCTAAACTGATCCCAACACTAACACACACTAAACTATGCTGACTGACACACTTAATGTTTCATTGACTGTAATGTGAGATGAACAGAATCTCTCTCCCTCTCCCTCTCCCTCATTCACTGCCTCTCTCTTTTACTGTTTCTCTCTATCTCTCTTTCTCTCTCTCTTTCTTTTTCTCCCCCTCTTGTTCCCTCCTTCTCTCTCCCCCTCCCTCTCTCTCTGCTGCTACCTCTATTTCTCTTACTCTTGTTTATAAAATATTTTTATTTCACCTTTATTTAACCAGCTAAGCTAGTTGAGAACAAGTTCTCATTTACAACTTCGACCTGGCCAAGATAAAACAAAGCAGTGCGACAGAAACAACAACACAGAGTTACACATGGAATAAACAAGCGTACAGTCAATCCCGCTACTGCCGGTGCCGACAGAGATGGCCGCCCCGCTTCGCGTTCCTAGGAAACTATGCAGTATTTTGTTTTTTTATGTGTTAGTTCTTACATTGTTACCCCAGGAAATCTTACGTCTTATTACATACAGTCGGGAGGAACTATTGTATATAAGAGCAACGTCAACTCACCAACATTATGACCAGGAATACGACTTTCCCGAAGCGGATCCTCTGTTTGACCCACCACCCAGGACAATGGATCGGATCCCAGCCGGCGACCCAAAACAACGACGCCGTAGAAGGGGCAGACGGAGCGGTCTTCTGCTCAGGCTCCGTAGACGGGCACATCGCGCACCGCTCCTGAGCATACTACTCGCCAATGTCCAGTCTCTTGACAACAAGGTAGACGAAATCCGTGCAAGTGTAGCCTTCCAGAGAGACATCAGAGACTGTAACGTTCTTTGTTTCACGGAAACATGGCTCACTCGAGACACGCTACCGGAGTCGGTACAGCCAGCTGGTTTCTTCATGCATCACGCCGACAGAAACAAGCATCTATCTGGTAGGAAGAAGGGCGGGGATGTATGCCTTATGATTAACGAGACGTGGTGTGATCATAACAACATACAGGAACTCAAGTCCTTCTGTTCACCTGACTTAGAATGCCGACCGCATTATCTACCTAGAGAATTCTCTTCGATTATAATCACAGCCGCATATATCCTCCCCCAAGCAGACACATCGTTGGCCCTGAACGAACTTAATTTGACTCTACTACATATCCTGAGGCTGCATTTATTGTAGCTGGGGATTTTAACAAGGCTAATCTGAAAACAAGGCTCCCTAAATTCTATCAGCATATTGATTGTGCTACCAGGGCTGGCAAAACCCTAGATCATTGCTATTCTAACTTCCACGACGCATATAAGGCCCTCCCCCGCCCTCCTTTCGGAAAAGCTGATCACGACTCCATTTTGTTGCTTCCAGCCTATAGACAGAAACTAAAACAGGAAGCTCCCGCGCTCAGGTCTGTTCAACGCTGGTCCGACCAATCGGATTCCACGCTTCAAGATTGCTTCGATCACGTGGACTGGGATATGTTCCGCATTGTGGCGAACAACAACATTGACGAATACGCTGAGTCGGTGAGCGGGTTTATTAGCAAGTGCATCGGCGATGTCGTACCCACAGCGTCTATTAAAACATTCCCAAACCAGAAACCGTGGATTGATGGCAGCAGTCGCGCAAAACTGAGAGCGCGAACCACTGCTTTTAATCAGGGCAAGGTGACCGGAAACATGACCGAATGCAAACAGTGTAGCTATTCCCTCCGCAAGGCAATCAAACAAGCTAAGCGTCAGTATAGAGACAAAGTAGAGTCGCAATTCAACGGCTCAGACACGAGAGGTATGTGGCAGGGTCTACAGTCAATCACGGACTATAAAAGGAAAATCAGCCCCGTCGCGGACCAAGATGTCCTGCTCCCAGACAGACTAAACAACTTCTTTGCTCGCTTTGAGGACAATACAGTGCCACTGACACGGCCCGCTACCAAAACCTGCGGGCTCTCCTTCACTGCAGCCTACGTGAGCAAAACATTTAAACGTGTCAACCCCCGCAAGGCTGCAGGCCCAGACGGCATCCCCAGCCGCGTCCTCAGAGCAGACCAGCTAGCTGGTGTGTTTACGGACATATTCAATCAATCCTTATCCCAGTCTGCTGTCCCCACATGCTTCAAGAGGGCCACCATTGTTCCTGTTCCCAAGAAAGCTAAGGTAACTGAGCTAAATGACTACCGCCCCGTAGCACTCACTTCCGTCATCATGAAGTGCTTTGAGAGACTAGTCAAGGACCATATCACCTCCACCCTACCTGACACCCTAGACCCACTCCAATTTGCTTACCGCCCCAATAGGTCCACAGACGACACAATCGCAATCACACCGCAAATCAAATCAAATCAAATGTATTTATATAGCCCTTCGTACATCAGCTGATATCTCAAAGTGCTGTACAGAAACCCAGCCTAAAACCCCAAACAGCAAGCAATGCAGTTGTAGAAGCACGGTGGCTAGGAAAAACTCCATAGAAAGGCCAAAACCTAGGAAGAAACCTAGAGAGGAACCAAACCAACAAAGATCTTCGCCACGGCACAACCCAAGGGGGGGGGCGCCAACCCAGACAGGAAGATCACGTCAGTGACTCAACCCACTCAACTGACGCACCCCTCCTAGGGACGGCATGAAAGAGCACCAGTAAGCCAGTGACTCAACCCCTGTAATAGGGTTAGAGGCAGAGAATCCCAGTGGAGAGAGGGGAACCGGCCAGGCAGAGACAGCAAGGGCGGTTCGTTGCTCCAGAGCCTTTCCATTCACCTTCACACTCCTGGGCCAGACTACACTCAATCATAGGACCTACTGAAGAGATGAGTAGGGCACACTGCCCTAACCCATCTGGACAAGAGGAATACCTATGTCAGAATGCTGTTCATCGACTACAGCTCAGCATTTTACACCATAGTACCCTCCAAACTCGTCATCAAGATCGAGACCCTGGGTCTCGACCCCGCCCTGTGCAACTGGGTCCTGGACCTCCTGACGGGCCGCCCCCAGGTGGGGCCCCACTGGTGCGTTCTCAGCCCTCTCCTGTACTCCCTGTTCACCCACGACTGCGTGGCCATGCACGCCTCCAACTCAATCATCAAGTTTGCAGACGACACTACAGTGGTAAGCTTGATTACCAACAACTGAGTGATAATAACCTCACACTCAATGTCAACAAAACAAAGGAGATGATCGTTGACTTCAGGAAACAGCAGAGGGAGCACCCCCCTATCTACATCGATGGGACAGTAGTGGAGAGGGTAGAAAGTTTTAAGTTCCTCGGCGTACACATCACGGACAAACTGAAATGGTCCAACCACACAGACAGCGTGGTGAAGAAGGCGCAGCAGCGCCTCTTCAACCTCAGGAGGCTGAAGAAATTCGGCTTGTCAAACTTTTACAGATGCACAATCGAGAGCATCCTGTCGGGCTGTATCACCGCCTGGTACGGCAACTGCTCCGCCCATAACCGTAAGGCTCTACAGAGGTTAGTGAGGTCTGCACAACGCATCACCGGGGGCAAACTACCTGCCCTCCAGGACACCTACACCACCCGATGTCACAGGAAGGTCAAAAAGATCATCAAGGACAACAACCACCCGAGCCACTGCCTGTTCACCCCGCTATCATCCAGAAGGCGAGGTCAGTACAGGTGCATCAAAGCAGGAACCGAGAGACTGAAAAACAGCTTCTATCTCAAGGCCATCAGACTGTTAAACAGCCATCACTAACATTGAGTGGCTGCTACCAACATACTGACTCATCTCTAGCCACTTTAATAATGGAAAAATTTATGTAATAAATGTATCACTAGCCACTTTAAACAATGCCACTTTATATAGTGTTTACATACCCTACATTACTCATCTCATATGTATATACTGTACTCTATACCATCTACTGCATCTTGTCATCTTGATGTAATGTATCACTAGCTACTTTAAACAATGCCACTTTTATATGTTTACATATCCTACATTACTCATCTCATATGTATATACTGTACTCTATACCATCCACTGCATCTTGCCTATGCCGTTCTATACCATCACTCATTCATGTATTTTTTATGTACATATTCTTATTAATTCCTTTAGACTTGTGTGTATAAGGTAATTGTTGTGAAATTGTTAGGTTAGATTACTCGTTGGATATTTCTGCATTGTCGGAACTAGAAGCACAAGCATTTCGCTACACTCGCATTAACATCTGCTAACCATGTGTATGTGACAAATAAAATTTGATTTGACAATAGAAAAAAAGAAAAAGTCTATATACAGTGTGTGTAAATGGCATGCGGAGGTAAGGCAATAAATAGGCCATAGTAGCAAAGTAAATACAATTTAGCAGATTAACACTGGAGTGATAGATAAGCAGATGATGATGAGCAGATGATGGTGTGTAAGTAGTGATACTGGTGTGCAAAAGAGCAGCAAAGTAAATAAAAACAATATGGGGATGAGGTAGGTAGATTGGGTGGGCTATTTACAGATGGACTATGTACAGCTGCAGCCATCGGTTAGCTGCTCAGATAGCTGATGTTTAGTGTTAGTGAGGGAAATGTAAGTCTCCAGCTTCAGCGATTTTTGCAATTCGTTCCAGTCACTGGCGGCAGAGAACTGGAAGGAAAGGCGGCCAAAGCAGGTGTTGGCTTTGCGGATGACCAGTGCGCTGCACGCTCTCTCTTCCTCCCCCTCTCTCTTTCCCCTTCCCTATATATCTCCATCTCTCTTCTATTTAACCTTGTATCACTACATACTGTAACCACTACATTTACATTTACATTTAAGTCATTTAGCAGACGCTCTTATCCAGAGCGACTTACAAATTGGTGCATTCACCTTATGATATCCAGTGGAACAACCACTTTACAATAGTGCATCTAACTCTTTTAAGGGGGTTAGAAGGATTACTTTATCCTATCCTAGGTATTCCTTAAAGAGGTGGGGTTTCAGGTGTCTCCGGAAGGTGGTGATTGACTCCGCTGACCTGGCGTCGTGAGGGAGTTTGTTCCACCATTGGGGTGCCAGAGCAGCGAACAGTTTTGACTGGGCTGAGCGGGAACTGTACTTCCTCAGAGGTAGGGAGGCGAGCAGGCCAGAGGTGGATGAACGCAGTGCCCTTGTTTGGGTGTAGGGCCTGATCAGAGCCTGAAGGTACGGAGGTGCCGTTCCCCTCACATCTCCGTAGGCAAGCACCATGGTCTTGTAGCGGATGCGAGCTTCAACTGGAAGCCAGTGGAGAGAGCGGAGGAGCGGGGTGACGTGAGAGAACTTGGGAAGGTTGAACACCAGACGGGCTGCAGCGTTCTGGATGAGTTGTAGGGGTTTAATGGCACAGGCAGGGAGCCCAGCCAACAGCGAGTTGCAGTAATCCAGACGGGAGATGACAAGTGCCTGGATTAGGACCTGCACCGCTTCCTGTGTGAGGCAGGGTCGTACTCTGCGAATGTTGTAGAGCATGAACCTACAGGAACGGGTCACCGCCTTGATGTTAGTTGAGAACGACAGGGTGTTGTCCAGGATCACGCCAAGGTTCTTAGCACTACATTTTTCAGATAAAAAACAAACAAAACAGCTCACTGTCCATTCAGTGTTTTTGATGCTCTGTGTAGCGCCTTGGTTTCTTTCCATTAGCCTCCCTCCTTCACTCCTCTCCTTCCTTTCATCCCTCCTCTCCTCCCTCCCTCTCTCCCTCCGACCCTCTCCTTCCCCTTTCCTCTCTGCTGTTGAATAATGAGAAACAGCTCTTCCAAGGCCTTAGACACAGGAAACTTTCAAATCTGCTCAAGAACATAAATTGTTCCCACATTTTTTAACCTCACTTCAAAGCCAGTATGTGTTTGCCTGAGATGGGCTATTTGCTGATAAAAATCTTTATAGCAAAACGTATTATCGGGTTATGGTATTTGTATGTAGCCTATGCTTTCTTTGCATGATGGCAGTGCTATGAAAGCATGGTAAATGTAATGTTTGAAAATCACATTGACTTCTCTAAGATAGGGTAATTGCTGAGTAATGTCTGTTCTGTAATTACGTTTAATTTCCTGAAAGTTCGTCAAGTTGGCCTTTCTCTATTATGACGACACCTCTTGTTGGCTAACCCTGTTGTTTGTGTCTTAAATGGCACCATATTACGTATTCAGTGCGCTACTTTTATCCAGGGCCAATAGGGCTCTGTAGTTACTAGTAGTGCACTAAATAATGAATAGGGTGCCATTTGGGATGTGCACATAGTCTCTCTATCCAAAACCAGCACTAATGAGCCAAATACAGCTTAGATTTACACTGTCTGTGGGAGAGTGTTAGTATGTACAGGTAACTGCCAAAAAAAAGGAAACACCAACATAAAGTGTCTTAGTAGGGCGTTGAGGCACCACGAGCCAGAAGAGCTTCAATACACCTTGGCATAGATTCTACAAGTCTTGGAGGGATGCGACACCATTCTTCAATCATTTGGAATTTTGGTGATGGTGGTGGAAAACGCTGTCTTAGGCATTGCTCCAGAAACTCCCACAAGTGTTCAAATGGATTGAGATCTGGTGAGTAAGACAGCCATGGTATATGGTTTACATTGTTTTCATGCTCATCAAACCATTCAGTGACCACTCGTGCCCTTTGGATGGGGGCGTTGTCATCCTATGGGGGCATAGCCACGGTAGCCAAAATAATGTTCAAAAGAATGGCCTGCCCAGCATTTTTTACATGACCCTAAGCATGATGGGATGCTAATTGCTTAATTAACTCAGGAACCACACCTTTGCGGAAGCACCTGCTTTCAATATACTTTGTATCCCTCATTTACATTATTTTGGCAGTTACCTGTAACTTTGTCCCATAGTAAGTCAAATTAGTGGAAAACGCAGGACTGGGCCTTTAAACGCACCTCGGCTTGTTTTCATAGGCCAGACATTTCTAAGGACGTCCGTTGAATCATCGGGTGACATTTAGAACATTAGGCGTAATGGTTTGGAATAAATTATACACCAGAGGAGAACCCAGTAATTCAAGACGTAAACACACGCAGACTCACACAGATGCAGACACAGAGGCACACAGACAGAGACACTGTCAGACAGACGGATGGACAGACACTCACATGCACAAGCGCACACACATTATCACTCAGTCTTGGAACCACGCTGACGTGTAAAAATACCACAGAAGTCCTTCTCTTGTCTCCCTCTCCCCTCCCTAACAGAGCACTATCCACCCCACTCCCTTTCTCTCCTTCTCCCTCTTTCCTTGTCTCTTCCTGTTCCGCTCAGGGCTCCCACTGACAACACTCTCATTCAACCACAGCCACATTATCCACTTCCACTCACAAACAAACATAATCATCATAATAATTAAGTGAATTATGTCAGCGCTCACATACATGTACTCTGGATATTAGAAGTATGTGGACTGTATGTGGAAGATGTACCGTACAAACACACACACACACAGAGGCACGCACGCACACACACACGGACACACACTGGAACACACACACCTTGGCACCAGATGGAACATTGACCTGAACATTCTGTCGCCTCCTGTCACCTCTCGTAGCCTACAGACGTGAACATATTTATGATACAAAACACACCACTCACCTATGTAGCAATACAACCTGTGCAAAGATGAATTAGCTCGTTCAAAACCTCATAATAGAACGTAAGGAATGGGTAGCTAAAGTCGACTTGACATAAACCATTAAATAAACTATTCATTCATTTCTTGGTTGTTTTTTAGTTTTTTTGGCTCAATCATTAATTCGTTAATTATTTAATTTGTTCATTCATTCATTCAGTTCGATGACGCGTAAGATAATCAACCCCAGGTTATAGTCTACGAGGAGGGCTAATCATAAAGTACATTCAAATACATGTATATATTCAGTGCAAAACAAAAAACAGCAGCACATCTACATGCAGGTGCTGGTTTTGGCAGGAAATAAAGCAAAGCCGGTTCAGTAGGGAAACCTGAGTGTGGTAGCATCAGCTGATCGCGTTAGCGGGAATTGCACCAATTGGATTCACATTCTACTTACAGTGCCTTCAAAAACTATTCACACCCCTTTACTTTTTCCACATTTTGTTGTGTTACAGCCTGAATTTAAAATGGATTACATTTTGATTTGTCGTCACTGGCCTACACACAATACCCCATAATGTCAAAGTGGAATTATGCTTTTCGAAATGTTTACAAATTAATAAAAAATGAAAAGCTGAAATGTAAGTACTCAACCCCTTCATTATGGCAAGCATAAATAAGTTCAGGAGTAAAAAGTTGCTTAACAAGTCACATAAGTTGCATGGACTTTTTTTGAATGACTACAATGATACAGATAATTGTAAGATCCCTCAGTCGAGCATTGAATTTCAAGCATAGGTTCAACCACAAAGACCAGGGAGGTTTTCCAATGCCTTGCAAAGAAGGGCACCTATAAAATAAAAAAGCAGACATTGAATATAATTTGAACATGATGAAGTTAATAATTACACTTTGGTTGGTGTATCAATACACCCAGTCACTACAAAGATACAGGCGTTCTTCCTAACTCAGTTGCCGGAGAAGAAGGAAACCGCTCAGGGTGGGCCAATGGTGGCCAATGGTGACTTTAAAACAGTCAACACTGTAGTTACTCCACAATACTAAGCTAATTGACAGAGTGAAAAGAAAAGAAGCCTGAACAGCATAAAAAATGTTCAAAAAAATGCATCCTGTTTGCAACAAGGCACTAAAGTAACGTGGTAAAGCATTAACTTCTTATCCATTGAATCAAATCAAATCAAGTTTATTTTATATAGCCCTTCGTACATGAGCTAATATCTCGAAGTGCTGTACAGAAACCCAGCCTAAAACCCCAAACAGCAAGCAATGCAGGTGTAGAAGCACGGCGGCTAGGAAAAACTCCCTAGAAAGGCCAAAACCTAGGAAGAAACCTAGAGAGGAACCAGGCTATGAGGGGTGGCCAGTCCTCTTCTGGCTGTGCCGGGTGGAGATTATAACAGAACATGGCCAAGATGTTCAAATGTTCATAAATGACCAGCATGGTCAAATAATAATCAGAAGTGTGTCAGTTGGCTTTTCATAGCCGATCATTAAGAGTATCTCTACCGCTCCTGCGGTCTCTAGAGAGTTGAAAACAGCAGGTCTGGGAGGTCTGGGACAGGTAGCACGTCCGGTGGACAGGTCAGGGGTAGCCGCAGGCAGAACAGTTGAAACTGGAACAGCAGCAAGGCCAGGTGGACTGGGGACAGCAAGGAGTCATCATGCCAGGTAGTCCTGAGGCATGGTCCTAGGGCTCAGGTCCTCCGAGAGAGAGAAAGAAAGAGAGAAGGAGAGAATTAGAGAGAGCATACTTAAATTCACACAGGACACCGGATAAGACAGGAGAAGTACTCCAGATATAACCAACTGACCCTGGCCCCCCGACACATAAACTACTGCAGCATAAATACTGGAGGCTGAGCCAGGAGGGGTCAAGAGACACTGTGGCCCCATCCGATGATACCCCCGGACAGGGCCAAACAGGAAGGATATAACCCCACCCACTTTGCCAAGGCACAGCCCCCACACCACTAGAGGGTTATCTTCAACCACCAACTTACCATCCTGAGACAAGGCCGAGTATAGCCCACAAAGATCTCCACCACAGCACAAACCAAGGGGGGGCGCCAACCCAGACAGGAAGATCACGTCAGTAACTCAACCCACTCAAGTGACGCACCCCTCCTAGGGACGGCATGAAAGAGCACCAGTAAGCCAGTGACTCAGCCCCTGTAATAGGGTTAGAGGCAGAGAATCCCAGTGGAGAGAGGGGAACCGGCCAGGCAGAGACAGCAAGGGCGGTTCGTTTCTCCAGAGCCTTTCCGTTCACCTTCACACTCCTGGGCCAGACTACACTCAATCATATGACCTACTGAAGAGATAAGTCTTCAGTAAAGACTTAAAGGTTGAGACTGAGTCTGCGTCTCTCACATGGGTAGGCAGACTATTCCATAAAAATGGAGATCTATAGGAGAAAGCCCTGCCTCCAGCTGTTTGCTTAGAAATTCTAGGGACAGTTAGGAGGCCTGCGTCTTGTGACCGTAGCGTACGTGTAGGTATGTACGGCAGGACCAACTCGGAAAGATAGGTAGGAGCAAGCCCATGTAACGCTTTATAGGTTAACAGTAAAACTTTGAAATCAGCCCTTGCCTTAACAGGAAGCCAGTGTAGGGAAGCTAGCACTGGAGTAATATGATCAAATTTCTTGGTTCTAGTCAGGAGTCTAGCAGCCGTATTTAGCACTAACTGAAGTTTATTTAGTGCTTTATCCGGGTAGCCAGAAAGTAGAGCATTGCATTACTTCTTCATAACATTACTGAGAACCACTCTCTATATTTTCAAGCATTGTGTTGGCTGAATCATGTTATGGGTATATTTGTAATTGTTAAGGACGGGGAAGTTTTTCAGGATAAAAAATAAACAGACTGGAGCTAAGCACAGGCAAAACCTGGTTAAGTCTGCTTTACACCAGACACTGGGAGATGTCTAAAAACATGTTTTCACTTTGGCATTATAGGGAATTGAGTGTAGATGGGTGAGATATATGTAATCAATTTTGAATTCAAACTGTAACACAAAAATGGGGAATAAGTCAAGGGCTATGAATACTTTCTGAAGGCACTGTATATGCAGTCTACTTAACCTGACCAGTGCTTGCTTGATGCCAGATGTCACATGCATGCATGCGCTGGTGTCTCTTGCTGCTAACTAGCTGTAACTAGCAGTTACTCACTATGCTTGTTGTTTTCTGAAATCCCACCACCACCACCACAACCTCCACCTGTCTGGGTTCTGTGTTTCTTCCTTTCAGGGGATTTGGTATAACATATCGTGCTCACTGCCTGTAGTTATTTTAATATGACGCTTCGCTCTGGCAGTGAGCTACCCTGAAGGAGCAGAGACCAAACGCCAAGACTATGCATTGTAATCTTTCCAAATAAATGGTTAAAGCTGCAATATGTAACTTTTTGGGCAACCAGAACATATTCACATAGAAATGTGTGTTATAGATCTGCCATTCTCATTGAAAGCAAGTCAAAGAAACGGTATATATTTTCTATGTGCGCTATTTCAATGCTTCCCGTTCTTAAGTTTTGTTTTTGCGTTTTTTACTTTCGGTTTTGTACACCAGCTTGGAACAGCTAAAAATACAAAACAAAATTGCTACGGAAAATATATTTCACAGCGGTTTAGATGGCACAATGATTCTCGACACTATAGCCTACGTGCTTGTTTTGTTACATAAACTGAAATTAGGCAAACTATTAGCATTTTAGCAACCAGGAAACGGCGTAGCGATTTCTCCATAGTGCATCTTTAAACGTGCACGTGGTGTTTCCTTTCTGAATAACTATATTATACATAGTCAGTTTATGTACATCATTATAAACATAATTGGGGCTTATGCTCAGAGCTTTCTAGAGGTTTATTTACAACTTGGTCTATACTTTGTCTTCACAGTGTTTACATTGTCTTTACATTGGCTCCATACTCTAAAATGTCCAGGAGGAAAGTTTGGTCAATCCATCAATATTGTTGGAGTCTTCCTGTTCGATTATATAGACCAGGGGGTGTCAAACTCATTCCATGGAAGGCCTAGTGTTTGCAGTTTTTTGTTTTTTCCTTCCAATTAAGACCTAGACAACTAGATGTGGGGAGTTGCTGACTAATTAGTGACCTTAATTCCTCAATCAAGTACAAGGGAGCGGTGAAAACCCGCAGACACTCGGTGGAGAGTTTGACATGTGATATAGATCTTTGGGCTTCTATTTGTGTGTCTAGATCCTTTTGTAATGGTGATGTGAGATTGATACACCTTTATCGTATGTGCCATCTGGCCATCCATCTATCTCCACATCTGTCTTTCATTCGCCTGCTTTCCATCTCTCTTGATTTCTCTTTCTGCCTTTTATTCAGCTGTTCTCCCCCGGGTTTACTAATGCTATAATGGGATTCAGACAGTTACGCTAGATCTAAACAAAGGAGTTCCTCTACCTTCATATCGCCTTTCCTCTCCTCTCTTCAGGCCTCTAATTGGTTGCAGCCAATAATCAGCATAGGAACTCCCTACAAGAAGAGACAGAAGACAGGACACACAAGCACGTGCGGACACATACACGCACACAAACACACGCATGTGCAGACACACACACGCAAGCAGCTAGTTTCGTCAATACAAGTGGTAGGTAGTACAGAGACCCAAAGATTTGGCTCTGTGAAATGACTCCCATTCACCCTCCCACAGCATCTGTATCTTGTGTCCCAAATGGCACCCTATTTCCTATATAGTGAACTACTTTGACCAGGGCCCACAGAGCTTTGATCAAAAAAGTGCAGTATACAGTGGCTTGCAAAAGTATTCACCCCCCTTGGCATTTTTTTCTATTTTGTTGCCTTACAACCTGGAATTAAAATGTATTTTTGGGGGGATTGTATCATTTAATTTACACAACATGCCTACCACTTTGAAGATCGAAAATATTTTTTTTTGTATAACAAACAAGAAATAAGACAAAAAAAACTGAAAACTTGAGCATGCATAACTATTCACCTCCCCAAAGTCAATACTTTGTAGTATCTTTTGTACCGTTTGCGGCAATTACAGCTGCAAGTCTCTCGGGGTGTGTCTCTATAAGCTTAGCACATCTAGCCACTGGGATTTTTGCCCATTCTTCAAGGCAAAACTGCTCCAGCTCCTTCAAGTTGGATGGGTTCCGCTGGTGTACAGCAATCTTTAAGTCATACCACAGATTCTCAATTGGATTGAGGTCTGGGCTTCGTCTAGGCCATTCCAAGACATTTGAATGTTTCCCCATAATATCCTTTTCTCAATAGGGGGGCGCTGTTTTCGCTTTGTAAAAAATCGTTCCCAAATTAAACTGCCTCGTACTCAATTCTTGCTCGTACAATATGCATATTATTATTACTATTGGATAGAAAACACTCTCTAGTTTCTAAAACCGTTTGAATTATATCTGTGAGTAAAACAGAACTCATTTTGCAGCAAACTTCCTGTCAGGAGCTGAGAAATCTGAAATCGGGGGTTCTGTTCCAGGGTCAGTTTATTAATTTGCATGGAATCTATGGGTCTACATGCACTGCATACGCCTTCCCCTAGATGTCAGTAAGCAGTGAGAGTTGGAATGGGGTGTCTAGCTAGATCTGAGGTCGAACAAGACTTCTTGGAACGGAAGGTCTGGTCTTTTCATCGTCTGGCCTGACGCAAGATGGACGTCTTGCATTGCGCTCTTAAAAGCTTTCGTTTTATAAGTTAGATATCTCCGGCTCTGATTTAATTTGATATATGTGTTAAAAATATCATAATGTAGTTATTTTAAACCGAGTTATATCAGTTTATATCAGTATATTGCGATTTTCGGTATTTTCTTTGTGCTGCGTTCTGGGGATTTGGACACGTCTGCGCCACATGGCTAACGTTTGCTGCTAATTCCACAGTTGAAGACGACATTCTACAACCGAGCAACGATTATTCTGGACAAAGGACAACTTGTACAAGATTCTGATGGAAGCTCATCAAATAGTAAGAACTATTTATGATGTTAATTCGTATTTCTGTCAAAAATGTTAAACTATTATTCCGCCATTAATTTCGGCGCGGTCTCGCTTTAACGTACGTATGTCGTAGTAACGTTAATTTTAAAAATCTAACACAGCGGTTGCATTAAGAACTAATGTATCTTTAATTTGCTGTCCAACCTGTATTTTTTAGTCAAGTTTATGATTAGTTATTGATTAGATTAGGTGCCTCTCCCAAGATTTCTCCCGACATTTTGTTTGCAGTTTGGCTACTATTCACATTGTAAAACCACGATTTGTGCCGCTAAATATGCACATTTTCGAACAAACCATATATGTATTGTGTAATATGATGTTATAGGACTGTCATCTGATGGAGTTTGAGAAGGTTAGTGAAAAAATGAATATCTTTTGCTGGTTTATTCGCTATCGCTAACGTCATGTTGAATGAATGGGGCTGTGTGGTAGGCTATTGTAGTAAGCTAATATAATGCTATATTGTGTTTTCGCTGTAAAACACTTAAAAAATCTGAAATATTGGCTGGATTCACAAGATGTTTGTCTTTCATTTGCTGTACACTGTGTATTTTTCATAAATGTTTTATGATGAGTATTTAGGTAATTCACGTTGGTCTCTGTAGTTATTCTAGCTGCTTTGGTGAGATTTTGTGATGGTGGCTGCAATGTAAAACTATGATTTATACCTGAAATATGCACATTTTTCGAACAAAACATATGCTATACAATAAGTATGTTATCAGACTGTCATCTGATGAAGTTGTTTCTTGGTTAGTGACTATTTATATCTTTATTTGGTCGAATTTATGATAGCTACCTATGCAGTAAAAAAAATTGTGGAAATATGCGGTTGGGTCTTTTGCTATCGTGGTTAGCTAATAGAAATACATATTGTGTTTTCCCTGTAAAACATTTAAAAAATCGGAAATGATGGCTGGATTCACAAGATGTGTATCTTTCATCTGGTGTCTTGGACTTGTGATTTCATGATATTTAGATGCTAGTATTTACTTGTGGCGCTATGCTAGGCTATGCTAGTCAGCTTTTTTACTGATGAGGGTGCTCCCGGATCCGGGATGAGTACCAAGTAGAAGTTAAACCACTCGAGTGTTGCTTTAGCAGTATGCTTAGGGTCATTGTCCTGCTGGAAGGTGAACCTCCGTCCCATTTCCCTGTATTTAGCGCCATCCATCATTCCTTCAATTCTGGCCAGTTTCCCAATCCCTGCCGATGAAAAACATCCCCACAGCATGATGCTTCCACCACCATGCTTTACTGTGGGGGTGGTGTTCTCGGGATGATGTCTTTGATGGCCAACAAGCTCAATTTTAGTCTCATCTGACCAGAGTACCTTCTTCCATATGTTTGGGGAGTCTCCCACATGCCTTTTGGCAAACACCAAACGTTTTTGCTTCTTTCTTTCTTTCTTTAACTTCTTTGGGCTGCAAGCCCGAAGCCGGGCACAATATGACAACAGCCACTTCAAGTGCAGGGCGCGAAATTCAAAATATATTTTTTAGAAATATTTAACTTTCACACATTAACAAGTCCAATACAGCATATGAAAGATAAACATCTTGTGAATCCAGCCAACATGTCCGATTTTTAAAATGTTTTACAGCGAAAACACCACGTATATTTATGTTAGCTCACCACCAAATACAAAAAAGGACAGACATTTTTCACAGCACAGGTACGTAGCATGCACAAAACCAACCTAACTAACCAAGAACCAACCAAACTAACCAAGAAACAACTTCATCAGATGACAGTCTTATCTGACAGTCTATTTTAGGATAGGATAAAGTAATCCTTCTCACTCCCCCCCCCTTAAAAGATTTAGATGCACTATTGTAAAGTGGCCGTTCCACTGGATGTCATAAGGTGAATGCACCAATTTGTAAGTCGCTCTGGATAAGAGCGTCTGCTAAATGACTTAAATGTAAATGTAAATGTATAACATGTTATTCAATAAATCTATGTTTTGTTCGAAAAATGTGCATATTTGAGCTATAAATCAGTTTTACATTGCAGCTACCATCACAGCTACCGTCAGAAATAGCACCGAAGCAGCCAGAGTAATTACAGACACCAACGTCAAATACCTAAATACTCATCATAAAACATTTCCGAAAAATACATGGTGTACAGCAAATAATGGCTGGAATCTTGTGATTCCAGCCAATATTTCCGATTTATTAAGTGTTTTACAGCGAAAACACAATATAGCATTATATTAGCTTACCACAATAGCCAGAAACACAAGCCATTTACCAGCAGCGAAAGTTAGCGATCGTAACAAACCAGCAAAAGATATATAATTTTTGACTAACCTTGATAAGCTTCATCAGATGACAGTCCTATAACATCAGGTTATACATACACTTATGTTTTGTTCGAAAATGTGCATATTTAGAGCTGAAATCAGTGGTTATACATTGTGCTAACGTAGCATCTTTTTCCCACAACGTCCGGATATTTTTCTGACACTCATATATTCTGACCAAATAACTATTCATAAACATTACTAAAAAATACATGTTGTATAGGAAATGATAGATACACTAGTTCTTAATGCAATCGCCGTGTTAGAACGTCATGCCAAGAGCTTTTATTCGACCCCAGATCAAGTAATACACTCCATTTCTTCTCTCACTCCCTGTTGACATCTAGTGGAAGGTGTATGAAGTGCATGTATACTGATATATATGAAGGACATTTATAGGCAGGCCCTAGAACAGAGCATCGATTTCAGATTTTCCACTTCCTGTCAGGAAGTTTGCTGCAAAATGAGTTCTGTTTTACTCACAGATATAATTCAAACGGTTTTAGAAACTAGAGTGTTTTCTATCCAATAGTAATAATAATATGCATATTGTACGAGCAAAAATTGAGTACGAGGCCGTTTGAAATGGGCACCTTTTTCCAAGTTACTCAATACTGCCCCTGCAGCCATAAGAAGTTAAGCAATGGCTTTTTTCTGGCCACTATTCTGTAAAGTCCAGCTCTGTGGAGTTTACGGCTTAAAGTGGTCCTATGGACGGACAGATACTCCAATCTCCGCTGTGGAGCTTTGCAGCTCCTTCATGGTTATCTTTGGTCTCTTTGTTCCCTCTCTGATTAATTCCCTCCTTGCCTGGTCAGTGAGTTTTGGTGGGCGACCCTCTCTTGGCGGGTTTGTTGTGGTGCCATATTCTTTCCATTCTTTAATAATGGATTTAATGGTGCTCCGTGGGATGTTCAAAGTTTCTGATATATTTTTTATAGCGCAACCCTGATCTGTACTTCTCCACAAATTTGTCTCCACAAAATTTAGGGGCTTCATATCAAAGAGGGTGAATACATATGCATGTACCACTTTTCCGTTTTGTATTTTTTATAATTTTTTGAAACAAGTTATTTTTTTCATTTCACTTCACTTCACCAATTTGGACTATTTTGTGTATGTCCATTACATGAAATCCAAATAAAAATCTATTTAAATTACAGGTTGTAATGCAAGAAAATAGGAAAAACGCCATGGGGGATGAATACTTTTGCAAGGCACTGTATAGGGAATAGGATGCCATTTGGGGCAGATTGTTTTTCCTCATCTGCATATTCAATCCACACACTGTAAATACACTCCCTCTTGAATGCAGCACACTCTGCACAGCCTTTCCCTCCTACAACCATCACATTGTAGAAGCTGATTCATGTTGGTCTGATTTATCTTGATCATGTCATGTATAAGACATGTATGTGTAGTAGAGTTAAAATGGTTATTCCATCAAACTTCTAATTATTAGAATAGTACACAACGCAGAACAGAACAACCAGGTTGAGGGTCAGTGGCCAAAGCACGCGAACAGGAATATTCCAAGTTCAGACAGAGGGGGAGAGTCAGATCGCTATGATCGCCAGGAACTTTACTTTTGGTGTCTATTTTTAATTGTTGCGCTACTGGTGCTGCCTGTTGATGTTAGGTAGGCAGCTACAGTAGCTGAATGATGTTAACATCTTCGGGTTTTATTTCATTAAATGTATTTTATTTCATCCGGGTGCTTGTGTCACCTACTAACACCCTGGTACTACACGTAGCTCCCGCTCTCCTCAGTCCGAGAAAACACTGAGAGAGAAAGGTATGTGTTGTAGATTACTCCTTTGTAGAAGTCCATAACGTGAAATAAATAAAACATCCCAAGGTTAATGCTGTAGATATTGTTATAAGGGAGTGTGATGCTATTGAAACATGTCACTTTCAGAGTTTTATTGTTGTTATTAATGTAGTTTACAGAGTGCTAAAAGTGCTGCTGTTGCTAGCTAGCATGCCTTTCTGTGGTGCAGACGGTTAGCTAAACTGCCGACTGGTGCTGGCATTGCATTATGGGAGATGTAGTTTGGTCCTCTAAGGTCGAATGGAATATATGCGATTTCACGTTGTAACTTGTTAATGTTGCAGTATTTTTGTACATGAGTTGTTGTATTTTGGTACTGTCAACACTGAAAGCACCTAGCAATGTATTGGGGATGTGAGACAGGATATGTGTTTTACCATTCTTCATGCTCCTGTGTAGAACAACTTGTCAGATGGTGCATTGGAGACTGATGTGTTCCTGTCCTGTCTTTTCACAATACTATTGCAGATCAACATAAAAGCCTAAAAGACAGCCGTAGTGTCGCTCTTCATTTCTTGGTTCTCCTGTGGTACATAAGAAACCCGCTACATATGCATACAATGTAGGAGATTATGAAGTCATGCATATATAATCAGAACCATACGAACGTATACGATTTACAATGACGGCACTAGAATCTCTCTCTCTCTCTCTCTCTCTCTCTCTCTCTCTCTCTCTCTCTCTCTCTCTCTCTCATGTCAAATTTGTAGTTTCACGTGTTAAAATCAAAATAGCTATTTTCACATGTTGAGCTTGAATTTCACACGTAAAACCATATTTTCACATGTATTACATTTAGAGTTCACATGTTAACACCACTTTTCACATGTGAGGAGAATAACATGTAGTTTTTTACATGTGATTGTTTTTCACATGTAATCTTGCATTTGAAAGTGAAAATCTAATTTGCAGTTTCATATTTAAGAAAACTCCAATTGTGAAAATCTCACTTTCAGATGTGGAATTTCCATATTCACATGTGGGGTTGAAATGTAAGTATGCATTTCACTGTTGTATTCGGCGCACATGACAAATAAACTTTGATTTGTTATTCTCCTCACATGTGAAAAGATGGTGTTAACATGTTGCAGTAGTTTCACGTTTTAATGTCACATGCACAAGTACAGTGAAATGCAGGGGCACAGCTTTGTCTTTAGAAGTGGGGTATGTATAGGGTTACGGTGACTAGGCATCAGGATATACAGTGTATTCAGACCCCTTCTTTTTCCCACATTTTGTTACATTACAGCCTAAAAAGAATTAAATAAAAACAAATCCTCATCAATCTACACACAATACCCCATAATGACAAAGCGAAAACAGATTTTTGGAAATTCTTGCAAATGTATTAAAAATAAAAAACAGAAATACCTTATTTATATAATTATATTTAGACCCTTTGCTATGAGACTCGAAATTGAGCTCAGCTGCATCCTGTTTCCATTGATCATCCTTGAGATGTTTCTACAACTTGATTGAAGTCCACCTGTGGTAAATTCAATTGATTGGACATGATTTGGAAAGGCACACACCTTTCTATATAATGTCTCGCAGTTGACAGTGCATGTCAGAGCAAAAACCAAGCCATGAGGTCGAAGGAATTGTCGTTAGAGCTCCGAGACAGGATTGTGTCGAGGCACAGACCTGGGGAAGGGTACTAAACATTTCTACAGCATTGAAGGTGCCCAATAACACAGTGGCCTCCATCATTCTTAAATGGAAGAAGTTTGGAACCACCAAGACTCTTCCTAGAGCTGGCCGCCCAGCCAAACTGAGCAATCGGGGAGACGGGCTTTGGTCTGGGAGGTGACCAAGAACCCAATAGTCACTCTGACAGAGCTCCAATCATCTCTGCAGCACTCCACCAATCTGGCCTTTATGGAGAGAGGCTTGATGGAAGCCACTCCTCAGTAAAAGGCACATGACAGCCCGCTTGGAGTTTGACAAAATGCACGTGAAGGACTCTCAGACCATGAGAAACAAGATTCTCTGGTCTGATGAAACCAAAATTGAACTCTTTGGCCTGAACGTCAAGCATCACGTCTGGAGGAAACCTGGCATAATCCCTACGGTGAAGCATGGTGGTGGCAGCATCATGCTGTGAGTCTTTAACGATTTTCCAGGCCTTCCTTTCACACTGCCTGATATTGAGGTCCTAGACGGCAGGGAGCTCAGCCACAGTGATGTACTGGGCTGTCCATACCACCCTCTGTAGCACCATGCAATCGAGGGTGGTGCTGTTACCATACCAGGCGGTGATGCAGCCAGTCAAGATGCTCTCAATGGTGTAGCTATATAACTTTGTGAGGATTTGAGGGCCCATGCCAAACCTTTTCAACTTCCTGAGGGGTAGAGGCGCTGTCATGTGTGTGTGGCCCATTTGAAGTCATTAGTCATTTGGACACAGAGGAGCTTGAAGCTCTCGACCCGCTCTACTGCAGCCCAGTCGTTGTGGATGGGGGCGTGCTCGAGCCCTCCATTTCCTGTAGTCCACGATCAGCTCTTTGGTCTTACTGACGTTGAGGGAGAGGTTGTTGTCCTGACACCACACTGCAAGTTCACTGACCTCCTCCCTGTAGGCTATCTCATCGTCACCGGTGATCAGGCCTGCCACAGTTGTGCCGTCAGCAAACTTAATGATGGTGTTGGAGTCGTGTGCAACCACGCAGTTGTGGGTGAACAGGGAGTACAGGAGGGGACTAAGCAGGGTCAGCGTGGCAGATGTTTTGTTGCCTACTCTCACCACCTGGGGGGTGGCCCGTCAGGAAGTCCAGGATCCAGTTGCAGAGGGAGGTGTTCAGTCCCAGAGTCATGTGCTTAGTGATGAGCTTGGAGGGCACTATGGTGTTGAATGATGAGCTACAGTAAATTAAAAACAAAAAAACTATGTTTTAAGTGAGAATAGGCATTGGTCTGAAGCTGAAAAATAAAGGAAATTCACGAGCACCACAATGCTTATTCCACCCATGCTCTACCAAGGTTTTCCAGCATACAGCTTTGACCTACTACAGTAGCTATGTTGGTATTGTACTTTTGGATTATTCACACACCACATTAAGACATTATCCCATTATGCTACTTTTTAATGCTTTTTTAATTAAATGAAAGCAAGCTTTTCTTTTAGACTAATAAGACCATCAGGCTTGATCTGTTTCATATTGTAGTAATGTGGTGCATTCCTGTATTTACTTAAACCTTTATCTTAGCAAAACATGTAATAGAAAAATGTTGTATCAGTAGGTGCCAAACATAACACCATGTTGGAGACAGTAGCTCAGATCGATAGAGCCTATCTGCATTCCTGATTTCTGTCACTGTTAGCTTACCTGTGTAATATTGACAAAGCTCAGAACCACTTCTGTTTCAAACATGGTCCTGTTTTATCAATTGCTGTCCTGGGGCCTGTTGCACAAAAGTAGAATTAAGACATCCGGGATAAATGACTCAGCTGAGCTCAATGAAGCCAAAACATGTGCGTCCAGGCTTAATTGGTTGCACAAAGACCAAGCCAGGATGAGCAGACACGGATTCATTAAGCCAGGTGAAACCAATCCTGGATAGGTGCGCGCTCACGGCTCACTCAAATAGACCCCGCCACAGATCACAGATTAACTGATTTACCATGGCAACTAGAGCCGCGTACTTTTCCCCGTCGGAAGCACAAATCCTCATGGAGGCATACGAGGAGGTAAAAGATATAATTAAGAAGAAAGGCAACACCGCCACAGTGATAAAGCAAAGAGAAAAAGCGTGGCAAAGTATTGCAGACCGCCTGAATGCGTAAGTAGTGCACAATTACACACTCACCGCTCCGCTGAAACATCACAATTACAATTCAAATATTTAATTCACATCTCCAAAAATGCAGTTGTACTGTAATTATGAAACGGTTAAATTTTTTATTGAAATGCACTGCAGATATGAGTGAAATTGTGTAAAGTAACTCCATCACACTGTATAAAGGTATGATACATTTTTTGATATTTTTACTGAAAACAAGACAAAAATACCAAGTAATTTTTTGCAGTGTGACTCCATTAAATGTGTGTGTGTGTGTGTGTGTGTGTGTGTGTGTGTAGATTAAACATGAACGGGCCAAAACGGACATGGCAGCAGGTCAAAATCAAATACAAGAACATTCTGCAGAATGGTATGGTCCCTGACTAATATTTAACAAAGCACAAGCATATATTGTACCCAGAAGGTGCCTGCTCACACATTGTCTGTACTGTTTTAGCAGTGAAAAAGAATACCCACAGACAAGGCACGGGTGGTGGGTCACCAAAGGCTGACCTTACCCCAGCAGAGGACATGGCCTTGGAGCTAAATAAAGGCAGGCCCGTCTTAGAGGGGATCCCTGGGGGGAAAGAGACGAGCATAGGTTCCTCCCAAGATGCCACCCGCTTCATTCAAGGTATGTCCTTCCATCTCTACATGGGATACAACCACATTCATATTGAATCAATTTGGACTGTCTGACTTTGGTTTACCTATTGCCTTGCAGTGTCTGGCAGCACTGTGTTCCTGTTAGAGCCACCAGCACAAGCACCAGACGATGCTGATCCAGTGAGTACTCCATCAAAGGCATACTGTAGGCCTGGCATGTCTTGTCTACTAGCTTCAATATGAATCCGATTAAATGTGATAGGGTGAAGGCCCCAGTGCAGCAGCAACAGCACATGATGGAGACGATGATGAGGAGGAGACCATCTCTCTGGATTCCAGAAGGCATGAGGTATCATGTTAAGACTGTGAAAGTACTATTTACTCTACAATGGTGAGGAGTCCTCATCAAAATCAAAAAATCTCATTTCTTTTACAGGACCCAGATGCTATACAGTGGGAAAACCAGCCTGGCAACATAGTGCGTATTAATAAAAGGACACCACATCCTGCCAAATTCCAGCTGCGCTAATTGTATTGTGTTCACAGAGCTCACAAGCTATCAGAAAGTTGTATGGCAACCACCTCCGGCGCCAAATAGAACTGGCAGACATAGACATTCAGTACAAGAAGAAAAAGATGGAAAATCTTGCACTGAAGTCCGAAATAAAAAAGAGGACAATTAGGAAACTGGACCTTGAAATAAAAAAACTTGAGAGGGAGGTGAGATATGCCTTCAATGTACACTGTATGCTAACTGTAACACAAATGTATTAATCATTATTTTTCTTTCCTCCCCCAGCTCCAAGAAGATGACACAGCTCAAAATAAAAATTAGGTATATTCTCGTAAAGTCAAGTGAGCCATGACATATGAGCTCTTATTGTGAGCACACAGGACGGTGGCATCTTTCTAAGGTTTTTTTTATTTTCCCAGCAATCAGTACAACCAAGTCATCGTTATAAGGCATCGCCCTCTTTTGCCCACCCCCCCAGCACCAGGTGTGGCCACTAGCCTATATGAAGGCCCAAAATTGTGTGTTCCTTTCTGCTCTGACAATGGCATGCCCATTCGTGCGAGATGTGGTGGATGAAGAAGCACTTGTGCTGAGGAGAGCCTTCAGGCGAGAAAGGGTCTTCAGGGACCGGTTGGACCCACTGGCCTTCCCTGATGACCATCTATATGAAAGATACAGGTTTTCTGCAGATGGCATCAGGTATCTATGCAGACTACTGGGTCCCAGGATTAAGCACCGCACTGCACGGAGCCATGCACTGAGTGTGGAGCAAATGGTTTGTGTGGCCTTGCGCTTTTTTGCTAGTGGAGCCTTCCTGTACTCAGTGGGGGATGCAGAACAGCTGAACAAGGCCACAATTTGCCGCACAATAAGGAGTGTGTGTCTGGCTATCAAAGCATTAGCAGATGTCTTCATCTCCTTCCCTGGCCACAGAAGACTCTGTGACATCAAAGAGGAGTTCTATAGGATTGCAGGTAAGAGGATCTACAAATTACAGGACAACTGTTAACACATAGTAGGATACTCATTACTTTGTGTGACAGGTTTCCCCAATGTCATTGGTGCAGTGGACTGCACACACATAAGGATAAAAGCCCCCTCAGGTGCCCAGGCCGATTTTGTGAATAGGAAATCCTTTCACAGCATTAATGTTCAGGTGAACATAACTTTTTGATATTGTCCATTGACGAACACTCTGCATTGCCAGTGATGTGCATTGATTGGTGTAATATTCCTCATCTTATGATTTCAGATGGTCTGCAATGCTGACTGTGTGATCAGCAATGTTGTGGCAAAATGGCCTGGCTCAGTCCATGACTCCAGAATCTTTCGGGCCTCTGAAATCTATCAGTGCCTATCACAAGGTAAGCCACACAACCCCTATTTATAACCATCATGGCTGTGTCAAGAATATCACTGTGTTTATGAGGTAGTAATGATGAGATTTTGTGTTGACAGGTGAATTCTCTGGTGTGTTGCTGGGAGACAGGGGGTATGGCTGCCAGCCTTTTCTCCTGACACCTTTCACAGACCCCCAGGAAGCACAGCAGGCCTACAACCATGCCCATGCCAGGACCAGGGCCAGAGTTGAAATGACCTTTGGCCTCCTGAAGGCACGCTTTCACTGCCTTCACAAATTAAGGGTCAGCCCTGTTAGGGCATGTGATATTACTGTGGCTTGTGCTGTCCTCCACAATGTGGCCTGCCTGAGGAAGGAGAGGGCCCCCAGAGTGCCACCAGCCATGGACTGGGACAATCCGGCAATCTTCCCTGATGACGACAGTGGTCGGCTGCTGAGGGACCAATATGTGTTGAATTATTTTAGTTAGTATGTGTGCTTTCAATTTTGGTTAAATATGTCCTGCGGTGGCAGAGGAATTTGGGTTCGTTTTTTGACGAATTTGGCCTCTTATGATGTTTGTGCGGTATACTGTGTGTAATACAAGGCTGCAGGGAGGCTACTGCATCCATTCATTTGTCTGTTCAGTTGATGTGTATGGATTTGTCCTGCATTTATTTTAGTGTGCAGACATGCAGGGTGTGTTATATACAGACCTTTGAATGTGTATGTATCATTTTGTATAATATGCTTGGATTCTGTGCTTTCCATCTTGTAGAGTCACTGTGACTTCAGTTTCGAAAGGAGCTGATGGTTTACCTGCTTTGTTTTGTCCTTATTCAATAAAGGAACATAATGTTACACATTGTGTTTTTATATTCATATGGAATGTGTATTTGTTTATATGACAGAGTACTAGGGCCACACTGAAGAAAAAGGATAAAGTCATAAATTTATGAGGCTGGTTCTTTCTGCAGAAAAGCTACATATTGTTTTTACAGTTTTGATACTTATGACAATGTGATACTTAATATTCTGGCACATCAGCATGTCTTTGTTTATGAAACCATACTGAAGTACAATTTCACGAAATGCCCCACATCTGTCATTTTAACAACTGTCCTCCTTTAAAACAACTGGTTACAATATTATGACTTGTGTTTTTTTCCCCTCTGTGGCCCTAATATTCTATCATTTTATATATAGCCTTATAGTCTATGGAAAACTGTAAATTATCTAATGATAGCAACATCATCTAAAAATCATTTTTTATCCAAAATCATTGAAATTAATGATCACAAACGTTTAAATAATAACAGTGGGTCTAGTTATATGTGATAACAATGTATAGTGAGCAGTGAAATAACTATTGGTTTCCATTTGTGGTGACTGCTGACTGACATTAGGGATGAGATTAAATAGATCCTGGAATTTAGCCTGGTCTGGAGCAGGCTAGCTCCACAGAATAAATCTCCATGGTAATTTATACCATAACATATCCTCCTGCCCCCTATCCATCTTTAGTGCAACCGGATTACGGATCAATTGAGCCAGGATCACCAAGATATCCTGGCTTAATCCCTTATCCTAGTTTTGTGCAACAGGCCCCTGATCAATGGACAGTTCGTTATCTCTGTCAAAATAATGTGTGATGTTTGTCCTTGTATTTCCTTTTGCAATAAATACACATTTATAATAGGCCTATATCTAAAAATACATACAGCCAAATTATACATGAAAAACCCAGCAGCATTGCGGTTCTTGACACACTCAAACTGGTGCACCTGGCACCTACTACCATACCCCTTTCAAAGGCACTTAAGTCTTTTGTCTTGCCCATTCACCCTCTGAATGGCACGTATACGCAGTCCATATCTCATATCTCAAAATCATTCTTTAAACTGTCTTCGCCCCTTCATCTACACTGATTGAAGTGGATTCAACAAGTGACATCAATAAGGGATCATAGCTTTCACCTGTATTTACCTGGTCACTCTATGTCGTGGAAAGAGCAGGTGTTCTTAATGTTTTGTATATACCGAATACATCATTTTAATAACAGGACACTGTAAAGTCCATTACCCCTCTGAAGAGTATGAATTAGACTGTTTGAGAAGGTTTGAACCCTAAGCAACCTGCCTACACATAGTTTGAAGTACAATACCAACATAGATACTGTAGTAGGGCATAGCTGTGTGCTGGAAAACCTTGGTGGAACATGGGTGGAATAGGGATTGTGGTGCTCGTGATTTTCCTTTCTTTTTTGGCTTCAGACCAATGACTATTCTCACTTAAAACATATTTTTTTTAGTTTTTAATTTCCACCGGAAGGATGATTATGCAACATTATTATACATTATATTATAATACAGCACTATGGTGTTGAATGATGAGCTACAGTAAATTAAAAACAAAAAAACAATGTTTTAAGTGAGAATAGGCATTGGTCTGAAGCTGAAAAATAAAGGAAATTCACGAGCACCACAATGCTTATTCCACCCATGCTCTACCAAGGTTTTCCAGCATACAGCTTTGACCTACTACAGTAGCTATGTTGGTATTGTACTTTTGGATTATTCACACACCACAGTAAGACATTATCCCATTATGCTACTTTTTAATGCTTTTTTAATTAAATGAAAGCAAGCTTTTCTTTTAGACTAATAAGACCATCAGGCTTGATCTGTTTCATATTGTAGTAATGTGGTGCATTCCTGTATTTACTTAAACCTTTATCTTAGCAAAACATGTAATAGAAAAATGTTGTATCAGTAGGTGCCAAACATAACACCATGTTGGAGACAGTAGCTCAGATCGATAGAGCCTATCTGCATTCCTGATTTCTGTCACTGTTAGCTTACCTGTGTAATATTGACAAAGCTCAGAACCACTTCTGTTTCAAACATGGTCCTGTTTTATCAATTGCTGTCCTGATCAATGGACAGTTTGTTATCTCTGTCAAAATAATGTGTGATGTTTGTCCTTGTATTTCCTTTTGCAATAAATACACATTTATAATAGGCCTATATCTAAAAATACATACAGCCAAATTATACATGAAAAACCCAGCAGCATTGCGGTTCTTGACACACTCAAACTGGTGCACCTGGCACCTACTACCATACCCCTTTCAAAGGCACTTAAGTCTTTTGTCTTGCCCATTCACCCTCTGAATGGCACGTATACGCAGTCCATATCTCATATCTCAAAATCCTTCTTTAAACTGTCTTCGCCCCTTCATCTACACTGATTGAAGTGGATTTAACAAGTGACATCAATAAGGGATCATAGCTTTCACCTGTATTTACCTGGTCACTCTATGTCGTGGAAAGAGCAGGTGTTCTTAATGTTTTGTATATACCGAATACATCATTTTAATAACAGGACACTGTAAAGTCCATTACCCCTCTGAAGAGTATGAATTAGACTGTTTGAGAAGGTTTGAACCCTAAGCAACCTGCCTACACATAGTTTGAAGTACAATACCAACATAGCTACTGTAGTAGGGCATAGCTGTGTGCTGGAAAACCTTGGTGGAACATGGGTGGAATAGGGATTGTGGTGCTCGTGATTTTCCTTTCTTTTTTGGCTTCAGACCAATGACTATTCTCACTTAAAACATATTTTTTTTAGTTTTTAATTTCCATGGTTTTTATACCGGAAGGATGATTATGCAACATTATTATACATTATATTATAATACAGCAACAGCTTTTGAACCCTCACAATGTCGTGCGTTGATTGATAAAATCCCAGCTCATAATCCTACTGATCATTGGCGAGAGCAAGGAAACAAATACTGAAGCAAATACTTACTACACAGTTATACAATGTAGCTGGCCAGATGACTACAGGAGTGTGAAATATGGATGAGCTGTTCTCAGCGGAAGGGTTCTGAAATATTCTCTCGCCAAGGCGAGGTGTGACTGTGAATATATCATAGTCATCCACCTCCGTGGAAACAATTTAGGACACACAAAGGGGACAGCCCTGGTGCGTCAGATGAGAGTTAATTTGAAGGTAGTCATCCAAATGTTCCCCTGGACAACGGTGGTCACACAGTGGAGGAGTTGGATGTTCCAGTGGGAGGAGGACGCCAACAAGGGCATTGAGATGGCCCGGCGCTCTGCCAGCCAGCTGGCGTTTGCATTTCTCTGCGACAGGCGCATGCCATAAATCTGCTACTCTGCCATAAATCACTGTATCCCTGGGCAGTACCGTAGGGCAGGGTTTCCCAAACTCGGTCTTGGTTGCCCCCCCTGGTAATAAAATAAAGTGCAGCCAGGCAGGGCCCCAGGACATCCACCCAGGCAGGGCCCCAGGACATCCATTGAGGTGGGGCACCAGGACATCCACCCAGGCAGGGCCCCAGGACAACAATCGAGGCAGGCCCCAGGACATCCATCGAGCACAATATGTCCAAATTCCACATATGTCTTTGCTATTTACCTCTGTGTGTGTGTGTGTTAGTGGTGCGCGTGTCAGGTGTTCGTTCACCCGCACCCGCACGCAATTGCCAATAACCCATCCGCAACAGCCAGACTACATGTGATACAGTGAAAATCTGAGGCCTGCACCTCACCCTAACCAATACACTAATATAGAAAATGCCCAATTTTTTTTAAACTAATTCGGATATGTTTCTGCTTATAATTTCCAACCTTTTGGTAGGCTATTTCAAGAGCTTGGGATGATAAGGTTCTATCTGCATTTTTGTCCAAATGAAGTTACTGACATCAGCCTTGTTCTGTTCAATGGTCTGTACCTATATGGTATTCTAAATACCCCCATTTTGATCAATTCAAAATAATAAAAGAAAATAGCTGACGCCATTCTAACCATTTCCAAAGGACATCAGTTTGATCGGTTGCGAGGAAATAAAAAGCTGTGGGAATGATATGTTTCTGATCATATTTCAGTTCAGCTTGGATGTATATTTTATGTGGTTGATGTACTATCAGCTTTTTATGATGCTGATAAAGATAGCACCTCTACAGATGTTGAAAGAAAGACATCCTATTTCTCCACTCCTGTTCCCTAGTCAGAACTTACATTTAGTGTATAATTTTACTGCAAGAAATGCTTAATTCTGCAGGAGTTAATATTAAGGCTATGTGAGAGGTTATAGACCAACAGTTG